>NC_057804.1:595256298-595451985 GCF_018294505.1 Triticum aestivum | reverse complement strand
GGGTTCAGTTAACAGCCATCGATCGATCGCTCGGGTTCAGTAACGCGTAGCCTGCAGTGCAATCGCTCGGGTTCAGTTAGAGCCCAACGCCTCGCTCGGGTTCAGTTAGAGCCAACGCCTCGCACACACGCGCGTACGTGTACGAGAGAAACGCGCATCGCTCGGCCCCCGACCTCCCACCGTAACCGGGAACTCCCCAAAATTTTCCTTGCCCTCGCTTCTACCACCGTTTTTCCGTCATGGACGGCCCAAAGAATGTCATGCAGCTGCGTCTCTGGCCCGCCTAGGACGAAAAGCCCATTTTCTATCATGATACCGTGTTTTGTCATAATTATCTTCATAGAAGTGTCATATGTATGACAGAAAAAAAATCGTTCGGCCCAAAATGTCACGGATGTGTCTTTTTTTTGTAGTGTCTCTTTGTAATTGTACCACTAACTATCTATCATGCATGCATGCACATACACTACCAGTCGGCATTCTCCATCGCACACATGCAATCTTTTTCTTCAGGTCGGTCTCCCATGAAGGCACACTGCTACGTCTTGAGCTTTCTTGGTTTTCCTTGAAGAGGAAAGGGTGATGCAGCAATAGTAGCGTAAGTATTTCCCTCAGTTTTTGAGAACCAAGGTATCAATCTAGTAGGAGGCTCCTCAAAAGTCCCACGCACCTACACAAACAAACAAAGAACTTGCAACCAACGCAATAAAGGGGTTGTCAATCCCTTCACGACCACTTGCAAAAGTGAGATCTGATAGAGATAGTATGATAAGATAAATATATTTTTGGTATTTTATAATATAGATGCAAAAAGTAAAGATGCAAATAAAAGTAGATTGAAAGCTAATATGATAAAGGATAGACCCGAGGGCCATAGGTTTCACTAGTGGCTTCTCTCAAGATAGCATAAGTATTATGGTGGGTGAAAAATTACTGTCGAGCAATTGATAGAAAAGCGAATAATTATGAGATTATCTAGGCATGATCATGTATATAGGCATCACGTCCGCGACAAGTAGACCGACTCCTGCCTACATCTACTACTATTACTCCACACATTGACCGCTATCCAGCATGCATCTAGAGTATTAAGTTCATAAGAACAGAGTAACGCATTAAGAAAGATGACATGATGTAGAGGGACAAACTCATGCAATATGATATAAACCCCATCTTTTTATCCACGATGGAAACAATAAAATACGTGCCTTGCAACCCTTTCTGTCACTGGATAAGGACACCGCAAGATTGAACCCAAAGCTAAGCACTTCTCCCATGGCAAGAAAGATCAATCTAGTAGGCCAAACCAAACTGATAATTTGAAGAGACTTGCAAAGATAACTCAATCTTACATAAAAGAATTCAGAGAAGATTCAAATATTTATCATAGATAAACTTGATCATAAACCCACAATTCATCGGATCTCGACAAACACACCGCAAAAAGAGTTTACATTGATCTCCACAAGAGAGGGGGAGAACATTGTATTGAGATCCAAAAAGAGAGAAGAAGCCATCTAGCTAATAACTATGGACCCGAAGGTCTGTGGTAAACTACTCACAACTCATCGGAGGGGCTATGGTGTTGATGTAGAAGCCCTCCGAGGTCGATTCCCCCTCCGGTGGAGCGCCGGCGAAGGCTCCAAGATGGGATCTCGCGGATACAGAAGGTTACGGCGGTGGAAATTGTGTTTCGATTGCTCCCTGGATGTTTTCGGGGTACGTAGGTATATATAGGAGGAAGAAGTGCGTCGGTGGCCGCCTGTGGGGCCCAGGAGATAGGGGCGCCCAGAGGGGGTGGGCGCGCCCTCCTGTCTCCTGGCCGCCTCACAAGCTTCTTGACTTGCACTCCAAGTTCTCTGGATCACGTTCGTTCCAAAAATCATGCTCCCGAAGGTTTCATTCCGTTTGGACTCCGTTTGATATTCCTTTTCTTCGAAATACTGAAATAGGCAAAAAACAGCAATACGGGCTGGGCCTCTGGTTAGTAGGTTAGTCCCAAAAATGATATAAATGTGTAAAATAAAGACCATAAACATCCAAAAGGGGTAATATAATAGCATGGAACAATCAAAAATTATAGATACGTTGGAGACGTATCAAGCATCCCCAAGCTTAATTCCTCTCGTCCTCGAGTAGGTAAATGATAAAAACAGATTTTTTTGATATGGAATGCTACCTAGCATAATTCTCAATGTAATTTTCTTTATTGTGGCATGAATGTTCAGATCCAAATGATTCAAAATAAAAGTTCATATTGATAAAAGAAATAGTAACACTTCAAGCATACTAATCAAAGCAATCATGTCTTCTCAAAATAACATGGCTAAAGAAAGTTCATCCCTACAAAATCATATAGTTAGGCTATGCTTCATTTTCATCGCACAAAGATGTTCCCAAATTCTATACCCCTGATGACGAGCCAAGCAATTGTTTCGTACTTAAATAATCTCAAACTTTTTCAACCTTCATGCAATACATGAGCATAAGCCATGGATATAGCACTATGCGTGGAATAGAATATAATGATGGGGATTGTGTGGAGAAGACAAAAAAGGAGAAAGTCTCACATTGACGAGGATAATCAACGGGCTATGGAGATGCCCATCAATTGATGTCAACATGAGGAGTAGGGATTGCCATGCAACGGATGCACTGGAGCTATAAATGAATGCTCAACAACAGAAAACTAGTGGGTGTGCATCCAACTTGCTTGCTCACGAAGACCTAGGGCATTTGAGGAAGCCCATCGTAGGAATATACAAGCCAAGTTCTATAGTGAAAAATTCCCACTAGTATATGAAAGTGACAACATATGAGACTCACTATATGAAAAACATGGTGCTACTTTGAAGCACAAGATATGAGACTCACTACATGAAGAACATGGTGCTACTCTGAAGCACAAATGTGGAAAAAGAGATAGTAACATTGCCCTTTTTTCTTTTTTTTCTTTTCTTTTTTTTCTTTGGCATTTATTTTGGGCAATGCTCTAATAATGATGATCATCACACTTTCAGTGATTACAGCATATGAATTACAACTCGAAACTAGAACAAGATATGACTCTATATGAATGCCTCCGGCGGTGTACTGGGATGGTGCAATGAATCAAGAGTGACATGTATAAAAAATTATGCATGGTGGCTTTTCCACAAATATGATGTCAACTACATGATCATGCAATGGCAATATGACAAAAGTAAAGTATGGCATGATAATGATGAACGGGACGGTGGAAAGTTGCATGGCCATATATCTCGGAATGGCTATGGGAATGCCATAATAGGTAGGTATGGTGGCTATTTTGAGGAAGATATACGGAGGTTTATGTGTGATAGAGCGTATCATATCACGGGGTTCGGATGCACCGGCGAAGTTTGCACCAACTCTCAAGGTGAGAAAGGGCAATGCATGGTACCGAAGAGGCTAGCAATGGTGGAAAGGTAAAAGTGCGTATAATCCATGGACTCAACATTAGTCAAAAGAACTCATATACTTATTGCAAAAATTTAGAAGTCATCAAAAATCAAGCACTACGCTCATGCTCCTAGAGGAATAGATTGGTAGGAAAAGACCATCGCTCGTCCCCGACCGCCACTCATAAGGATGCACAAGCCATGTACACTCCATGTTTCAAATTTGTTACACAACTTTAACCATACGTGCATGCTACGAGACTTGCTAACTTCAACACAAGCATTCTTTAAATTCATAATCATCCAACTAGCATGACTTTAATATCACTACCTCCATATCTCAAAACAATTATCAAGTATCAAATTGATCATAGCATCCAATTCACTTCCTATGATAGTTTTCATTATACCCAACTTGGATGCCTACCATTCTAGGACCAATTTATAACCATATCAAATACCATGCTGTTCTAAAAGACTCTCAAAATAATATAATTGAAGCATGAGAGACTAACAATTTCTATAAAATCAAGCCACCGCCGTGCTCAAAAAGATATAAGTGAAGCACATAGCATAATCTAATAAATTCTAATCAAGTAGGCTTCTCCCAAAAGGTGTGTAAAGCAAGGATGATTGTGCTCAACTAAAAATCAAAGACTAATATAATACACGACGCTCCAAGCAAAACACATATCATGTGGCGAATAAAAATATAGCTCCAAGTAAAGTTACCAATGAACGAAGACCAAAGAGGGGATGCCTTCCCGGGGCATCCCCAAGCTTAGGCTTTTGGTTATTCTTGAATATCTTGGGGTGCCATGGGCATCCCCAAGCTTAGGCTCTTGCCACTCTTTATTCCATAGTCCATCAAAGCTTTACCCAAAACTTGAAAACTTCACAACACAAAACTCAACAAGAAATCTTATAAGCTCCGTTATTGAAAGAAAACAAAACCACCACATAAGGTACTGTAATGAACTCATTATTTATTTATATTGGTGTTAAACCTACAGTATTCCAACTTCTCTATGGTTTATAAACTAGTTTACTAGCCATAGATGCATCAAAATAAGCAAACAACACACGAAAGACAGAATCTATCAAAAACAGAACAGTCTATAGCAATCTGTAACTAACGCACACTTATGCAACTCTAAAAATCCTACAAAAATAGGAAGTCCTGGAAACTTTGTTTATTGATCATCATCAAAAAGAATCAACGCAAAAGCACGTTCCTGTTATTTATCATAATTAATTTCGTGCACGCAAAGTTTCTGTTTTTCAGCAGAATCAAATCAACTATCATCATAGGTTATCCTATAGGTTCTACTTGGCACAAACACTAATTAAAACATGAAAACACATCTAAACAGAAAGTAGATGCAAAATTTATTACTAAACAGGAACAAAAACAAAAAATACAAATAAAATTGGGTTGCCTCTCAACTAGCGCTATCGTTTAACTCCCCTAGCTAGGCATAAAAGCGAAGATAGATCTAAGTAGTGCCATCTTGGGCACTTGATTCATAAGTAGCTCGCATGATAGATTCATAAGGTAATTTGACTTTCTTTCTTGGAAAGTGCTCCATGCCTTTCTTTAATGGAAATTGATATCTAATATTCCCTTCCTTCATATCAATAATCGCATCAATCGTTTTAAGGAAAGGTCTACAAAGTATAATAGGGCAAGAAAGATTGCAATCTATATCAAGAACGATAAAATCTATGGGCACCAAATTTCTATTTGCAACAATGAGAACATCATTGATCCTTCCCATTGGCTTTTTAATGGTGGAATCCACAAGGTGCAAATTTAAAGAGCAATCATCAAGATCATGGAAACCTAGAATGTCACATAAAGTTTTCGGAATCGTGGAAACACTAGCACCCAAATCACACAAAGCAAAACACTCATGATCTTTAATTTTAATCTCTATAGTAGGTTCCCACTCATCATTAAGTTTTCTAGGTATAGAAACTTCCAAATTAAGTTTTTCATCAAAAGATTGCGTCAAGGCATCAATGATATGTTTGGTAAAAGCTTTATTTTGACTATAAGCATGAGGAGAGTTAACAACGGATTGCAACAAGGAAATACAACTTTCTAAAGAACAATTATAATAATCAAATTCCTTGAAATCTGAGATAGTGGGTTCAATACTATTTAAAGTCATGACCTCTCCAATCCCCCTTTTACCAAATTTAGCATCAAGATCTAAAAACTCCGAATTCTTGGGACGCCTTCTAACTAAAGTTGACTCATCTCCAGTCCCATTATTATCAAGATTCATATTGCAAAATAAAGATCTAAGAGGAGACACATCAATAACTTTAAGATCTTCATCATTATTTTCATGGAAACTAGAAGAACAAGCTTTTACAAAGCAATCTTTCTTAGCATGCAATCTAGCGGTTCTTTCCTTGCACTCATCAATGGAAATTCTCATGGCTTTGAGAGACTCATTCATATCATGCTTAGGAGGATTAGATCTAAGTTTAAGAGAATCAACATCAAGCGAAAGTCTATCAACGTTCCTAGCCAAATCATCAACTTTGAGCAATTTTTCTTCAAGCAAGGCATTAAAATTCTTTTGAGAGATCATAAATTATTTCACACTATTCTCAAAATCAGAGGGCATCTTATTAAAATTACCATAAGAATTATTGTAGGAATTTCCATAATTATTAGAGGAATTACTAGGGAACGGTCTAGAATTAAAGTTTCCTCTATAAGCATTGTTTCCAAAACTATTCCTACCAACAAAATTCACATCCATAGATTCATTATTATTCTCAATCAAAGTAGACAAAGGCATATCATTGGGATCAAGAGGAGTATTTTTAGTAGCAAATAACTTCATAAGTTCATCCATCTTTCCACTCAAAATATTAATTTCTTCTATAGCATGCACTTTTTTACTAGAAGATCTTTTGATGTGCCATTGAGAATAATTAGCCATAATATTATCAAGAAGTTTTGTAGCATCTCCTAATGTTATTTCCATAAACGTGCCTCCCGCGGCCGAGTCTAAAAGGTTTCTAGAAGCAAAGTTCAAACCGGCATAAAAAATTTGTATGATCATCCATAAATTCAAACCATGAGTAGGGAAATTGTGAATCATCAATTTCATTCTTTCCCAAGATTGGGCAACATGCTCATGATCAAGTTGTTTAAAATTCATAATATCATTCCTAAGAGTGATAATCTTAGCGGGAGCTAAATACTTAGAGATAAAAGCATCTTTGCACTTGTTCCAAGAATCAATACTATTTTTAGGCAAAGACGAAAACCAAACTTTAGGACGATCTCTAAGTGAAAACAGAAATAACTTCAATTTAACAATATCATTATCCATATCTTTCTTCTTTTGCATATCACACAAATCAAAAAAGTTGTTTAGATGAGTAGCGGCATCTTCACTAGGAAGGTCAGCGAATTGATCTTTCATAACAAGGTTCAGCAAAGCAATATTGATTTCACAAGACTCAACATCATTAAGAGGAGCAATCGGAGTACTAAGGAAATCATTATTATTGGTATTGGAGAAATCACACAATTTGGTATTATCTTGCGCCATGGCAACAAGTAATCCAACACACAAGCAAACAGAAAAAGGCAAGCGAAAAAGAGAGGAGAAGATTGGGAAAGGGAGGGAGAATAAAATGGCAAGGGTGAAGTGGGGGAGAGGAAAACGAGAGGCAAATGGCAAATAATGTAAATGCAAGGGAAATGAGTTTGTGATGGGTACTTGGTATGTCTTGACTTGAGCGAAGACCTCCCCGGCAACGGCGCCAGAAATCCTTCTCTCTATGTCTTGAGCTTGCCTTGGTTTTCCTTGAAGAGGAAAGGGTGATGCAGCAATAGCAGCATAAGTATTTTTCTCGGTTTTTGAGAACCAAGGTATCAATCCAGTATGAGGCTCCTCAAAAGCCCCACGCACCTACACAAACAAACATAGAACTCGCAACCAACGCAATAAAGGGGTTGTCAATCCCTTCACGGCCACTTGCAAAAGTGAGATCTGATAGAGATAGTATGATAAGATAAATATATTTTTGGTATTTTATAATATAGATGCAAAAAGTAAAGATGCAAATAAAAGTAGATTGAAAGCTAATATGATAAAGGATAGACCCGAGGGCCATAGGTTTCACTAGTGGCTTCTCTCAAGAAAGCATAAGTATTACGTTGGGTGAACAAATTACTGTCGAGCAATTGATAGAAAAGCGAATAATTATGAGATTATCTAGGCATGATCATGTATATAGGCATCACGTCCGCGACAAGTAGACCGACTCCTGCCTGCATCTACTACTATTACTCCACACATCGACCGCTATCCAGCATGCATCTAGAGTATTAAGTTCATAAGAATAGAGTAACGCATTAAGAAAGATGACATGATGTAGAGGGATAAACTCATGCAATATGATATAAACCCCATCTTTTTATCCTCGATGGCAACAATACAATACGTGCCTTGCAACCCTTTCTGTCACTGGGTAAGGACACCGCAAGATTGAACCCAAAGCTAACCACTTCTCCCATGGCAAGAAAGATCAATCTAGTAGGCCAAACCAAACTAATAATTCGAAGAGACTTGCAAAGATAACTCAATCATACATAAAAGAATTCAGAGAAGATTCAAATATTTCTCATAGATAAACTTGATCATAAACCCACAATTCATCAGATCTCGACAAACACACCGCAAAAAGAGTTTACATCGAATAGATCTCCACAAGAGAGGGGGAGAACATTGTATTGAGATCCAAAAAGAGAGAAGAAGCCATCTAGCTAACAACTATGGACCCGAAGGTCTGCGGTAAACTACTCACAACTCAAGGGGCTATGGTGTTGATGTAGAAGCCTTCCGTGGTTGATTCCCCCTCCGGCGGAGCGCCGGCGAAGGCTCCCAGATGGGATCTCGCGGATACAGAAGGTTACAGTGGTGGAAATTGTGTTTCGGTTGCTCCCTGGATGTTTTTGGGGTACGTAGGTATATATAGGAGGAAGAAGTACATCGGTGGCCACCTGTGGGGTCCAGGAGATAGGGGGCGCGCCCAGAGGGGGTGGGCGCGCCCTCCTGTCTCCTGGCCGCCTCGCAAGCTTCTTGACTTGCACTCCAAGTTCTCCGGATCACGTTCATTTAAAAAATCACGCTCCTGAAGGTTTCATTCCGTTTGGACTTCGTTTGATATTCCTTTTCTTCGAAATACTGAAATAGACAAAAAAACAGCAATACGAGCTGGGCCTCCGGTTAGTAGGTTAGTCCCAAAAATGATATAAATGTGTAAAATAAAGCCCATAAACATCCAAAAGGGGTAATATAATAGCATGGAACAATCAAAAATTATAGATATGTTGGAGACGTATCACACACACCCACACACATCCCCTTCTCCATCATATCGGGCATTCTTTATCTCTCACGCATGCATGCGCAACGATCAATGTTCCTCTATGTCTGTGTGTATATAGCTAGGTCTTTCATAGTTTTCCACACAAACCGATCAATCGATATATCCAGTGAGGTCTCACCCTCTTTCCCACGTCCACATCGATCAATCTATACCTCTCTATATAGGATTACGGGGTTGTTTGGTTTGAGACTATGTTTGCCAAAGCTTGCCACACCTAAGGTTAGGCAAATTTGACCAACTTAGGTGTGTGTTTGGTTCAAGCCACATCTTAGGCAAGCCACACTATGGTCCCACATCACATACACACAACAGGTGTGGCAAGATTCCCTTAGGCTTGCCAACTTGTGGCTCTCATTTGTAAGAACTAACCTTAGGCAAGTTTGGCAACATTGTACGGCAAAGTATGGCACTCCTAGGCCTAGAACCAAACAACCCCTACATATATAGCTAATACACCCACATTAATTATATATCCAACGTCCCCCTTGTTGGGGAACGTAGCAGAAATTCAAAATTTTCCTACGCGTATCACCAAGATCTATCTATGGAGAGACCAGCAACGAGTAGAAGGAGAGTGCATCTACATACCCTTGTAGATCGCTAAGCGGAAGCGTTCAAGTGAACGGGGTTGATGGAGTCGTACTCGTCGTGATTCAAATCACCGATGATCAAGTGCCGAACGGACGGCACCTCCGCGTTCAACACACGTACAGCCCGGTGACGTCTCCCACGCCTTGATCCAGCAAGGAGAGAGGGAGAGGTTGAGGAAGACTCCATCCAGCAGCAGCACAACGGCGTGGTGGTGGTGGAGGAGCATGGCAATCCCGCAGGGCTTCGCCAAGCACCACGGGAGAGGAGAAGAACTTGGGAGAGAGGGAGGGGCTGCACCAAAGGCATAAGGTGTGTTTGGGAGGCCCTCCTACCCCACTATATATAGGGATCCCAAGGGGGGGGTGCGCCAGCCCCTAGGAGATCCAATCTCCAAGGGGGCGGCGGCCAGGGGAGGAGTCCTCCCCCCCCCCCCCAAGGCACCTACGAGGTGCCTTCCCCTGCTGGGACTCTTCCTTTAGGGTTTCCCCAGGCGCATGGGCCTCTTGGGGCTGGTGCCCTTGGCCCATGTAGGCCAAGGCGCACCCCCTACAGCCCATGTGGCCCCCCGGGGCAGGTGGCCCCACCCGGTGGGCCCCCGGGACCCTTCCGGTGGTCCCGGTACAATACCGTTGACCCCGAAACTTGTCCCGATGGCCGAAACAGGACTTCCTATATATAAATCTTTACCTCCGGACCATTCCGGAACTCCTCGTGACGTCCGGGATCTCATCCGGGACTCCGAACAACATTCGGTAACCACATACAAGCTTCCTTTATAACCCTAGTGTCATCGAACCTTAAGTGTGTAGACCCTACGGGTTCGGGAGACATGCAGACATGACCGAGACGTTCTCCGGTCAATAACCAACAGCGGGATCTGGATATCCATGTTGGCTCCCACATGTTCCACGATGATCTCATCGGATGAACCACGATGTCAAGGACTCAATCGATCCCGTATACAATTCCCTTTGTCTAGCGGTATTTTACTTGCCCGAGATTCGATCGTCGGTATACCGATACCTTGTTCAATCTCGTTACCGGCAAGTCACTTTACTCGTTCCGTAACACATCATCCCGTGATCAACTCCTTGGTCACATTGCGCATATGATGATGTCCTACCGAGTGGGCCCAGAGATACATCTTCGTTTACACGGAGTGACAAATCCCAGTCTCGATCCGCATAAAACAATAGATACTTTCGGAGATACCTATAGTGCACCTTTATAGTCACCCAGTTACGTTGTGACGTTTGATACACCCAAAGCACTCCTACGGTATCCAGGAGTTACACGATCTCATGGTCAAAGGAAGAGATACTTGACATTGGCAAAGCTCTAGCAAACGAACTACACAATCTTTGTGCTATGCTTAGGATTGGGTCTTGTCCATCACATCATTCTCCTAATGATGTGATCCCGTTATCAATGACATCCAATGTCCATAGCCTGGAAACCGTGACTATCTGTTGATCACAACGAGCTAGTCAACTAGAGGCTCACTAGGGACATATTGTGGTCTATGTATTCACACGTGTATTACGATTTCCGGATAATACAGTTATAGCATGAATAAAAGACAATTATCATGAACAAGGAAATATAATAATAATACTTTTATTATTGCCTCTAGGGCATATTTCCAACAGTCTCCCACTTGCACTAGAGTCAATAATCTAGTTCACATCGCCATGTGATTATCACTCACAGGTCACATCGTCATGTGACTAATACCCAAGAGTTTACTAGAGTCAGTAGTCTAGTTCACATCACTATGTGATTAACACTCAATGAGTTTTATGTTTGATCATGTTGCTTGTGAGAGAGGTTTTAGTCAACGGGTCTGAACCTTTCAGATCCATGTGTGTTTTACAAATCTCTATGTCATCTCCTAGATGCAGCTACCATGCTCTATTTGGAGCTATTCCAAACAACTGTTCTACTTGGAGCTATTCTAAATTATTGCTCCATTATATGTATCCGGTCTCTCTACTCAGAGCTATCCGGATAGGTGTCAAGCTTGCATCGTCGTAACCTTTACGACGAACTCTTTTACCACCTCCATAATCGAGAAAATTCCTTAGTCCATTAGTTACTAAGGATAACTTTGACCGATGTCCTGTGATCCATTCTTGGATCACTCTTGTACCCCTTGACTGACTCATGGCAAGGCACACTTCAGGTGCGGTACACAGCATAGCATAATGTAGAGCCTATGTCTTAAGCATAGGAGATGACCTTCGTCCTTTCTCTCTATTCTGCCATGGTCGAGCTTTAAGTCTTAACTTCGTACCTTACAACTCAGGCAAGAACTTCTTCTTTGACTGATCCATCTTGAACACCTTCAAGATCATGTCAAGGTATATGCTCATTTTGAAAGTATTATTAAGCATTTTGATCTATCCTTATAGATCTCGATGCTCAATGTTCAAGTAGTTTAATCCAGGTTTTCCATTGAAAAACACTTTCAAAATAACCCTATATGCTTTCCAGAAATTCTACGTCATTTCTGATCAACAATATGTCAACAACATACACTCATCAGAAATTCTATAGTGCTCCCACTCACTTCTTTGGAAATACAAGTTTCTCATAAACTTTGTACAAACCCAAAATCTTTGATCATCATCAAAGCATACATTCCAACTCCGAGATGCTCACTCCAGTCCTTAGAAGGATTGCTGGAGCTTTGCATACCTTTTAGCATCCTTAGGATCGACAAAACTTTTCTGATTGTATTGCATACAACCTTTCCTTACGAAAACTAGTAAGGAGACTTGTCTTGACATCCATCTGCCAGATTTCATAAATGCAGCTAATGCTAACATGATTCCGACGGACTTTAAGCATCGCTACGAGTGAGAAAATCTCATCGTAGTCAACTCCTTGAACTTGTCGGAAAACACTTTGCCACAAGTTGAGCTTCATGGACGGTGACATTACCATCCACGTCCGTCTTCTTCTTAAAGATCCATTTATCTTAATGGCTTGCCGATCATCGGGCAAGTCCACCAAAGTCCATGGATCCGTTCTCGGATTTTATGGCCTCGAGCCATTTATCGGAATCCGGGCCCACCATCGCTTCTCCATAGCTCATAGGTTCATTGTTGTCTAGCAACATGACCTTCAAGACAGGATTACGTACCACTCTGAAGTAGTACGCATCCTTGTCATCCTACGAGGTTTGGGAGTGACTTGATCCGAAGTTTCATGATCAATATCATAAGCTTCCACTTCAATTGGTGTAGGTGCCATAGGAACAACTCCCTGTGCCCTATCACACACTAGTTGAAGAGACGGTTCAATAACCTCATCAAGTCTCCACCATCCTCCCACTCAATTCTTTCGAGAGAAACTTTTCCTCGAGAAAGGACCCGATTCTAGAAACAATCCATATTGCTTTCGGATCTGAATTAGGAGGTATACCTAACTGTTTTGGGTTTCCTATGAAGATGCATTTTATCCGCTTTGGGTTCGAGCTTATCAATCTGAAACTTTTTCATATAAGCGTCGCAGCCCCAAACTTTTAAGAAACGACAACTTAGGTTTCTCTAAACCATAATTCATACGGTGTCATCTCATCGGAATTACGTGGTGCCCTATTTAAAGTGAATGTGGTTGTCTCTAATGCCTAACCCATGAACGATAGTGGTAATTTGGTAAGAGACATCACGGTACGCACCATATCCAAAAGGGTGCAACCATGATGTTCGGACACACCATCACACTATGGTGTTCCAGGCGGTATTAATTGCGAAACTATTTCCACAATGTCTTAATTGTGTGCGAAAACTCGTAACTCAGATATTCATCTCTATGATCATATCATAGACATTTTATCCTCTTGTCACAATGATCTTCTACTTCACTCTGAAATTACTTGAACCATTCAATAATTCAGACTTGTGTTTCATCAAGTAAATATTCTCAACATCTACTCAAATCATCTGTGAAGTAAGATCATAACGATATTCACTGCATGCCTCAGCACTCATTGGATTGCACACATCAAAATGTGTTACTTCCAACAAATTGCTATCTTGTTCCATTTTACTGAAACGAGGCTTTCAGTCATCTCGCCTATGTGGTATGATTTGCATATCTCAAGTGATTCAAAATCAAGTGAGTTCAAACGGTCCATTTGCATGGAGTTTCTTCATGCATATATACCAATAGACATGGTTCGCATGTCTCACACTTTTCAAAAACGAGTGAGTCCAAAGATCCATCAACATGGAGCTTCTTCATGCGTTTTATACCATTATGACTTACATGGCAGTGCCACAAGTAAGTGGTACTATCATTACTATCTTATATCTTTTGGCATGAAAATGTGTATCACTACGACCGAGATTCAATAAACCATTCATTTTAGGTGCAAGAGCACTTTATTCAGGTTTAATACTAATCTTGATGGTAGAGGGAGCGTGCGATGCTTGATCATATCAACATTGGAAACACTTCCAACACATATCGTCAGCTCACCTTTAGCTAGTCTCCGTTTATGCCGTAGCTTTTATTTCGAGTTACTAACACTTAGCAACCGAACCGGTATCTTATACCCTGGTGCTACTAGGAGTACTAGTAAAGTACACATTAACACAATGTATATCCAATATACTTCTATCGACCTTGCCAGCCTTCTCATCTACCAAGTATCTAGGGTAATTCTGCTCCAGTGGCTGTTCCCCTTATTACACAAGCACTCAGTCTTGGGTTTGGGTTCAACCTTGGGTTTCTTCACTAGAGCAGCAGCTGAATTGCCGTTTCATGAAGTATCCCTTCTTGCCCTTGCCCTTCTTGAAACTAGTGGTTTCACCAACCATCAACAATTGATGCTCCTTCTTGATTTCTACTTTCGCGATGTCAAACAACGCGAATACCTCAAGGATCATCATCTCTATCCTTGATATGCTATAGTTCATCATGAAGCTCTAGCAGCTTGGTGGCAATGACTTTGGGGAAACATCACTATCTCATCTGGAGGATCAACTCCCACTCGATTCAAGTGATTGTTGTGCTCAGACAATCTGAGCACAAGCTCAACGATTGAGCTTTTCTCCCTTAGTTTGCAGGCTAAGAAAATCGTCGGAGGTCTTATACATCTTGACATGGGCACGAGCCTGAAATCCCAATTTCAGCCCTCGAAACATCTCATATGTTCCGCGACGTTTCGAAAACGTCTTTGGTGCCTCTACTTAAACCATTTAATTGAACTATCACGTAGTTATCAAAACGTGTATGTTCGATGTTCGCAACATCGACAAACGACGTTGGGGTTCAGCACACTGAGCGGTGCATTAAGGACATAAGCTTTCTACTGATCGCATAATCGCTACTATCAACTTTCAACTATATTTTCTCTAGGAACATATCTAAACAGTGGAACTAAAGCGCGATCTTACGACATAATTTGCAAAAGGTCTTTTGACTATGTTCAGGATAATTAAGTTCATCTTATGAACTCCCACTTAGATAGACATCCCTCTGGTCATCTAAGTGATTACATGATCCGAGTCAACTAGGCCGTGTCCGATCATCACGTGAGACGGACTAGTCATCATCGGTGAACATCTTCATGTTGATCGTATCTACTATACGACTCATGCTCGACCTTTCGGTCTCCGTGTTCCGAGGCCATGTCTGCACATGCTAGGCTCGTCAAGTTAACCCTAAGTGTTTTCGCTGTGTAAAACTGTCTTACACCCGTTGTATGTGAACGTAAGAATCCATCACACCCGATCATCACGTGGTGCTTAGAAGCGACGAACTGTAGCAACGGTGCACAGTTAGGGGAGAACACTTCTTGAAATTGTTGTAAGGGATCATCTTATTTACTACCATCGTTCTAAGCAAACAAGATGCATAAACATGATAAACATCACATGCAATCAAATAGAGTAGTGACATGATATGGCCAATATCATATAGCTCCTTTGATCTTCATCTTCGGGGCTCCATGATCATCTTGTCACCGGCATGACACCATGATCTCCATCATCATGATCTCCATCATCGTGTCTTCATGAAGTTGTCACGCCAATGACTACTTCTACTTCTATGGCTAACGCGTTTAGCAATAAAGTAAAGTAATTTACATGGCGTTGTTAAATGACACGCAGGTCATACAATAAATAAAGACAACTCCTATGGCTCCTGCCGGTTGTCATACTCATCGACATGCAAGTCGTGAATCCTATTACAAGAACATGATCAATCTCATACATCACATATCATTCATCACATTCTTCTTGGCCATATCACATCACATAGCATACCCTGCAAAAACAAGTTAGACGTCCTCTAATTGTTGTTGCATGTTTTACGTGGCTGCTATGGGTTTCTAGCAAGAACGTTTCTTACCTACGCAAAACCACAACGTGATATGCCAATTGCTATTTACCCTTCATAAGGACCCTTTTCATCGAATCCGTTCCGACTAAAGAAGGAGAGACTGGCACCCGCTAGCCACCTTATGCACTAAGTGCATGTCAATCGGTGGAACCTGTCTCACGTAAGAGTACGTGTAAGGTTGGTCCGGGCCGCTTCATCCCACAATACCGTCGAAACAAGATTGGACTAGTAACGGTAAGCATATTGAACAACATCAACGCCCACAACTACTTTGTGTTCTACTCGTGCAAAGAATCTACGCAATAGACCTAGCTCATAATGCCACTGTTGGGGAACGTAGCAGAAATTCAAAATTTTCCTACGCGTATCACCAAGATCTATCTATGGAGAGACCAGCAACGAGTAGAAGGAGAGTGCATCTACATACCCTTGTAGATCGCTAAGCGGAAGCGTTCAAGTGAACGGGGTTGATGGAGTCGTACTCGTCGTGATTCAAATCACCGATGATCAAGTGCCGAACGGACGGCACCTCCGCGTTCAACACACGTACAGCCCGGTGACGTCTCCCACGCCTTGATCCAGCAAGGAGAGAGGGAGAGGTTGAGGAAGACTCCATCCAGCAGCAGCACAACGGCGTGGTGGTGGTGGTGGTGGAGGAGCGTGGCAATCCCGCAGGGCTTCGCCAAGCACCACGGGAGAGGAGAAGAACTTGGGAGAGAGGGAGGGGCTGCACCAAAGGCATAAGGTGTGTTTGGGAGGCCCTCCTACCCCACTATATATAGGGATCCCAAGGGGGGGTGCGCCAGCCCCTAGGAGATCCAATCTCCAAGGGGGCGGCGGCCAGGGGAGGAGTCCTCCCCCCCCCCCCCAAGGCACCTAGGAGGTGCCTTCCCCTGCTGGGACTCTTCTTTTAGGGTTTCCCCAGGCGCATGGGCCTCTTGGGGCTGGTGCCCTTGGCCCATGTAGGCCAAGGTGCACCCCCTACAGCCCATGTGGCCCCCCGGGGCAGGTGGCCCCACCCGGTGGGCCCCCGGGACCCTTCCGGTGGTCCCGGTACAATACCGTTGACCCCGAAACTTGTCCCGATGGCCGAAACAGGACTTCCTATATATAAATCTTTACCTCCGGACCATTCCGGAACTCCTCGTGACGTCCGGGATCTCATCCGGGACTCCGAACAACATTCGGTAACCACATACAAGCTTCCTTTATAACCCTAGCGTCATCGAACCTTAAGTGTGTAGACCCTACGGGTTCGGGAGACATGCAGACATGACCGAGACGTTCTCCGGTCAATAACCAACAGCGGGATCTGGATACCCATGTTGGCTCCCACATGTTCCACGATGATCTCATCGGATGAACCACGATGTCAAGGACTCAATCGATCCCGTATACAATTCCCTTTGTCTAGCGGTATTTTACTTGCCCGAGATTCGATCGTCGGTATACCGATACCTTGTTCAATCTCGTTACCGGCAAGTCACTTTACTCGTTCCGTAACACATCATCCCGTGATCAACTCCTTGGTCACATTGCGCATATGATGATGTCCTACCGAGTGGGCCCAGAGATACCTCTCCGTTTACACGGAGTGGCAAATCTCAGTCTCGATCCGCATAAAACAATAGATACTTTCGGAGATACCTGTAGTGCACCTTTATAGTCACCCAGTTACGTTGTGACGTTTGATACACCCAAAGCACTCCTACGGTATCCAGGAGTTACACGATCTCATGGTCAAAGGAAGAGATACTTGACATTGGCAAAGCTCTAGCAAACGAACTACACGATCTTTGTGCTATGCTTAGGATTGGGTCTTGTCCATCACATCATTCTCCTAATGATGTGATCCCGTTATCAACGACATCCAATGTCCATAGCCAGGAAACCGTGACTATCTGTTGATCACAACGAGCTAGTCAACTAGAGGCTCACTAGGGACATATTGTGGTCTATGTATTCACACGTGTATTACGATTTCCGGATAATACAGTTATAGCATGAATAAAAGACAATTATCATGAACAAGGAAATATAATAATAATACTTTTATTATTGCCTCTAGGGCATATTTCCAACACCCCTCTCATCATCCATGCCTTCCGCTTCATCTCAGACGCGTGCACAATGGCGAAGACAGGGGGCAGCAAGGGCCCTGCACCCCCTAACATAACTATATATCAAGGCTAATATGAATGTGATCATTAGACAATTGCTGCTAAAAATGGTTTAAGTTCATGAATTGGCCCTCCTCGTAAAGGATTAACAATGATTGGCCCCTATCTCATTTATTTTTCATGGCTCCGCCACTGCGTGCAACAGCGCACGTTCTCGCCCCCTCTCTCTAAATATTGATCTCGCACTTGTGCACTCCTTCATAGTCTCCCTCCACTCTGCCCCTTGCACCATCTTCTAGCCCCTCACCGGATTTTGCCACATGTACAATCTAGCAGACTCCATGGTTGAACTTAAGCATAATGCATAAACCTCAAAACAATAGTGGTTCTCCTTTGTTCTAGAATCTTCCATATCATAACTGCCCAAACTTTTTTTCTAGTTGAATTGCCATTATTTGTTTTTACTTTATGCTTTACAACGCACAATTCCATGAATCATAAAATAGATTAAGGGCTTCTTTGATTCAAAGGATTCTCAAAGGAATTTTGGAGGATTCTAATCCTTAGGAATTTTCCTATCTTGGTTGTTTGATTCATAGGATTGTAAACCATATGAATTTTCCATATGATTCATTTGCACTAGATTTCATAGGAAACATCCCATCCACTCGAACCTCTTTGAAAGAATTCTATATTTTTTCTATTCACAATCAAACACTCATACAATCCTGTAGGATTCAAGAAGACATTCCACTATAATCCCATGTTTTTCTTATTCCTGCCTTTTGGAAATCCTACGAATCCAAGAGGCCCTAGCTTTTTTATAAAAACTATTTGATTTTGAATGAGATGAACTATCAGAATTAAACGAAGGTCTATATCAGGCATATATGACTCAGAGCTTACATGCTATAGTGTGGTATTTATTCATAATTTGGTTGCAAAATCTGATGTGTGCAATGCACATGTACCTTACTAGTACTTTGAGTATGTGCAAAACACGTAAATTAGAATTCCAATGGCAAGCTACACAGTGTCTCTCTTACAGTTCATGAAGCAACGTGGCACATGTGGAGGCATTGTCGCGACCTCCTTGTGTGGATTGATCACAGTGGCGTGTTGCTGGTTCCAGAAGAATGTACTCGTCCTCCCTGAGCCATACTGTCAGTACATGCACGAAGCGAAGATGTGCACACACGCCATGCACGCACTCATTCCCTTGCACGCACACGCGGATACATGGGCGGACGCAATTTTGTACCAAGATCCACCCCATGTGATAATTTGACGCGTGTAAAGTCGTTTACTTCATTGATGGTCAATTAATACAGCGCATGCAAATTGAGTGGACATGAGGGCGGAAGAAAGACATTACTACTCCACTGCGCACATGCGAGTAGTTAAATCATGGGTTGCTAGTAGTACTTCCATTGGTCCCTTCGTATTTTGTGCCCATTTTTGACAGTGACATAATATTTACACATTTGAGCAGTGTAATCTACTTGAAATTTATGTTCAACTAAACTCATCGGGAGCCATTTTGGGCCTCAAAACCAAAACCATCAATTAATCTTTACCTTGTTCCCATCCCATTTGAAAGCCTGCTCACACCTAGTAGTACGTACCAAACCTGAACGTGTTCCCACTATGCAGGTATTAGTACTAGTGCTAGTACTTAGGTTATAAAAAGGGGAACTACCTAACCGAAAATTACTCTACCTTTCCTCCTCATAAGTGCTTCTTCTTCGTCCGTCCTTGCCATGTCCAGTGAGCTGAGCTCTAGGTCGAGAACTACTCGTAACAAGGGAGCGGCAACCAAGGCTGCAGAAAAAAAAGAGGGCTCGCCGCCACGCAGAGACCTCGAAAGATCTCTCACGGGCAGGCGATAGCTCCCAGGAGCGCCCTAGCCGCGGAGGCGAACAAGCCGAGCCGGCGGCACTGGAGTCGTTATCCCTCGACGGCATGCCCGATCAACTCAATAAGCACCTCAATAAGCAGAAGGAGTTCATCCACGGCTTGGTGGAGCTGTTGAAGGAGAGCCTCGACGACATGCTGAAAGGATCGAGAAGAGGTGTCTAGAGGAGGGTGAATAGACTCTAACCAAGAAAAGTTGCAGTTTTTAATCTCTTTAAATTGAAGTGGAGTTTTGGCACAAGTTTTGACATTCACAATACATATCAAGCAAGCATGCAAAGAGTATATGGGCAGCGGAAAGTAAAGCATGCAAATTGCAAGAATGTAAAGGGATGGGATTGGAGTGTGCAAATGCAATTTGGAGACACGGAGATTTTTTATCCATGGTTCCGATAGGTGGTGCTATCGTACATCCACGTTGATGGAGACTTCAACCCACGAAGGGTAACGGTTGCGCGAGTCCATGGAGGGCTCCACCCATGAAGGGTCCATGAAGAAGCAACCTTGTCTATCCCACCCACGAAGGACTTGCCTCACTAGGGTAGATCTTCACGAAGTAGGCGATCTCCTTGCCCTTAAAAACTCCTTGGTTCAACTCCACAATCTTGACAGAGGCTCCCAAGTGACACCTAGCCAATCTAGGAGACACCACTCTCCAAGAGGTAACAAAAGGTGTGTTGATGATGAACTCCTTGCTCTTGTGCTTCAAATGATAGTCTCCCCAACACTCAACTCTCTCTCACAGGATTTGGATTTGGTGGAAAGAAGATTTGAGTGGAAAGCAACTAGGCGAAGGCTAGAGATCAAGATTTATGTGGTAGGAATGGAATATCTTGACCTCAACACAAGTGTACGTGGTTATCTCTCAGAAAATGTATGTTGGAAGTGTAGGCATGTTCTAATGGCTCTCTCCACGAATAAAGAGTGGGTGGAGGGGTATATATAGCCTCCACACAAAATCTAACCGTTACACACAATTTAACAAACTCGGTGGGACCGAATCGTGAAACTCGGTCAGACCGATTTAGTTCATAATGTGACCGTTAGGAATTTCGGTGGGACCGATATGATCAACTCGGTAGGACCGATGTGCTAGGGTTAGGGTAAAGCCTCAACTTGCTTTGACCGATTACACAAACTCGGTGGGACCGATTTGGGTAATAAGCGAAACAGGGAGTTGGCCAGGCAAACTCGGTGGGACCGATTGCATACCTTGGTGGGACCGAAATTATTGCAATAGGCAACAAAGAGTTTGCAAGCCCATCTCGGTGAGACCGAGATCCCATCAGTGAGACCGATTTGATTAGGGTTTCTGTCAGTGGCTATGTCAAGAGAACTCGGTGGTGCCGGATAGAAAGTTTCGGCGGGGCCGAGTTTGACTTTTGGTTTGGGACATATGTGGATGTGAGAAAGTGGTTGAGGGTTTTTTGGATCATATCACTAAGCACTTTGAGCAAGAAACTCATTAAGCAGCACCTCACCCCCTCTTAATAGTATTGGCTTTCCTATGGACTCAATCTGATCTTGGATCACTAAAAGTAAAATGTAGAGTCTTGTGCTTTGAGCTTGAGCCAATCCTTTGTCCTTAGCATCTTGAAGGGGTTCCACATCCTCTAGTCCATGCCACTCCATTGTTGAACTTATCTGAAACATACTAGGTAAAAGTATTAGTCCAACAAGAGATATGTTGACATTAATTACCAAAATCACCCAGGGAGCACTTGTGCTTTCAATCTCCCCCTTTTTGGTAATTGATGACAACATACATCAAAGCTTTAGATAAAGATATAGAGAATAACAAGTAAAGCTTTGGAAGGACATGTAACATGCATAGGCTCCCCCTACATGTATGCAATCATGTAAATATGGAATATAGGAGCATGTGAATGCATAAGCATGACAGAGTAAGAAATGTGTTACATGTATCTTGGCTATATGCATTAGAGAAAATGATGTGAATATAGGAAATGTACCTTCATGCTCATGAGTCCTTCTTGCAAACAGTATGTACATCAGCAAGAAATCCTCATACACATGACTGAGATTCATATACTTACCTTGTGGTCTTGTGTTGGCTTAGGAAGGGATGAACCTGCATAAACAAGGTTAGATAACACAAATACACCTACTAGCCAGAGCAAACAAAAGAAACCACAAGAGTACCAAGACTAGGATGACATGTAGAGAGTGAGTACTGAGTACCCCATTGGATATAGACATGTCCCCAAAGGTAAAGATGTGCAATGAATTCAAGGATTTCCTTCCCTTAGATGTCTTGCTCCCCCTGAATCTAGCATGGGATACTGGGAGAAGATAGGGAACAGAAAATCAGAGCAAAGAAAAGAAACAGAGCTAAAGAAAACAATCAAATATGAACATGTCTTTCCCCTCTTAAAGACATGTGACTTCTCTCCTCTTGAACACCAAACATCTGGATAACTCTCTCCCCCTGAGTATTTTCTCCCCCTATAGAAATGATTAAGCTTTGATGTGATCTATCTCCCCCCTTTGACATCAATTTCCAAGAAGGGTTCTTCTGGATTTTTGTCACAAATGGGTTTGGTCCTTGAGTCACAGAATAAAGCAGCAAGTCGAATGTGATGCTGGTAGAGGACAAGAATCATTGAGTGGAGATGGATCAAAAAGAATGCAGGAACAAGTGGCAAGCTATTTTTTGTAGTGAAATCGGTGGCACCAAGTTATGTGCTTCAGTTGCACCGAAAGAATTCGGTTGGACCGAAAGCAACAGACCTGTGTGACCAAGTTCATCACAGAGAAAACACTTGTCACCTCAGCTCACTAGTCGAGTAAGATCTCACAAGGATTTGCAAGTAATTAACTGAAGGATTTTCAAGGAATTGAATGCAGGGAATGCAGAACAAAAAGGAAACAAAAAAGAAATCTAGATGAAGTTTTCTTTGAAAAGGGAAACAAATATGCATGAGACAAATACAAGAGCACAGAAAAGAACACAAGAGAACTTCATCTAGAATTGGTCGGCGACAATGTCACCTATGTTAGAGTATACTGACTTAGGAGTCAAGAGAGATCACTTGATCATAGGTCATACTCATCGTTTAAGCTCAAAATGGGGTTACCAATTTTTATTTAAGCATTTTGATGTATTCACATCTTGTTGAGTTGCTTTGACTCTTGACTTGGAGTAAAGCTTCTCTAAGATGGAATAACATACCTTGCGTGGTGGTGTTGATCGTGATCATGTAGTTGAACTTGTGTGGGTTGCTCAAGGTTGATGTAGCTCATCAAGAGTTGGGAGCTCCACTTTGGAATTTCAGTTCATCTACCTACATGGGTTAGTTTTGCAAGGAAGAGCACTTGTGTATCCAAAATAACAATCATAAATCTCAACATAGAATTTGTCAAAGGATATGTTTGAAGGGTTTCGTGCTTCCTTGTCTTCAACCACCATTGTGTAGAGACTTGGTGATGTAGAGATTTGCTCAAGATGTGAGTGAGTTGCAATCTCATAGATTTAGATTCATCCAAGTACCTACAAGGGTTAGATGACATGCAAGGGTACAAATATATCCAAGACATATAAATACCAACATGAAAGAAATATCAAGGATTAGTCAAAGGCTCATGCCTTGCATGTATCCAAATGGAGTTCCTACTCCAAGTTTGAAGCATCAATGATGTTCAATTCACCTCTCAAACGGCAAAAGACTTTCTCATCAAGCGGTTTGGTGAATATATCCACTAATTGCTTATCGGTGCAAACATGCTTAAGGTTAATGTCCCCTTTGGCAACATGATCTCGAATGAAATGATGACGAACTTCAATATGCTTAGTTCGAGAGTGTTGCACAGGATTGTGAGCGATCTTGATAGCACTTTCATTGTCACAAAGCAATGGAACATGTTTCACATATATCCCATAATCTTTAAGAGTTTGGGTCATCCAAAGTAATTGAGCACAACATGAACCAGCGGCAATGTATTCCGCTTCGGTTGTGGATAAGGATACTCAGTTTTGTTTCTTGGAGGACCAAGACACAAGAGATCTACCAAGAAATTGACAAGTACCCGAAGTAGAATTTCTATCAACCATGTCTCCGGCATAGTCCGAAACGAAGTAACCAACAAGATCGAAAGAAGACCTCTTAGGATACCAAATGCCAAAATTTGGTGTGTATATTAAGTATCTCACTATCCTTTTCACAACCTTAAGATGACATTCTTTATGGGCCGCTTGATATCGTGCACGCATGCACACACTTAGCATAATATCGTGACGAGAGGCACATAGATATAACAATGAACCAATCATGGAGCGGTAAACCTTTTGATCAACCAGTTCACCATCTTTGGTCAAATCAAGATGTCCACTAGTAGGCATGGGTGTAGTCATACCTTTGCATTCTTGCATATTGAATTATTAAATAAGTCCTTGGTGTACTTTGTTTGAGAGATAAAGGTACCTTCCTTAGTTTGCTTGATTTGCAAACTGAGAAAGAATTTGAGTTCACTCATCATAGACATGTCAAACTTCTCCGACATTAGCTTTCCAAACTTCTCACTAAAGTGAGGGTTAGTCGAACCAAATATAATATCATCAACATAGATTTGGCACACAAATAGTTCTCCATTAACCCTTTTAGTAAAAAGAGTAGAATATTTTTTTCCAATTTCAAAGCCTTTTTCAATAAGGAACTTGGTCAAGCATTTATACCACGCTCTAGGAGTTTGTTTAAGACCATAAAGAGCTTTGTGAAGTTTGTAAACATGATTAGGTTTCTTAGGATTGACAAAGCCGGGAGGTTGCTTAACATAAACTTCCTCCTCTATTTCACCATTTAGAAAAGCACTTTTAATGTCCATTTGGTACAAGGTGATATCATGGTGATTAGCATAGGCAAGTAAGATGCGAATGGATTCAAATCTAGCAGCGGGGGCATATGTCTCACCATAGTCCATACCTTCGACTTGAGTGTAGCCTTGGGCGACGATACATGCTTTGTTGCGAACTACTTGTCCATCTTCATCTTGCTTGTTGCAAAACACCCATTTGGTACCAATGATGTTGTGGTTGTTGTCAGGCTTCTCAACCAATGTCCAAACTTGATTTCTCTCAAAGTTGTGTAGCTCTTCATGCATGGCATTTATCCAATCCGGATCTTCCAATGCTTCTTAAACCTTCATAGGTTCAATGCTAGAGATGAATGAATAATGTTCACAAAAGTTAGCCAAACGAGTTTTAGAGCGAGTGATCCTCTCAGTTTGGATATCAATGTAGATTTGCTCGACGGGATGGTCTTTGGCGACTCTTGCTCGAACTCGTGAAAGCTTTTTCTTGGATCTTGGTGGAACATCTTCTTCATCTTGTCCTTCTTCATTGTTAACGTTGTCGTTCTCTTGTCGTGGTGGAGAAGGAGGTTGTTGATGTTCATCTTGGTGTGCTTCCTCATTTTCTTTGTTTTGGTGTGTCCCACTTGTGGATGCTTCCATATCAACTCTTGGTTCACCTTGTCGTGAGGTGGAAGCTTCCACTTGGACGGACGAGGTACTCTCCTTCACCTAATCTTGCCAATAGACAAGTCTTGGATTGCTTCCGAAGGGTCTTTGTCTCCTACATCAATTGGAAATTGCTCTACTTGCGAGCCGTTAGATTCATCAAACTTCACATCTACAATCTCTTCAACCTTTCGTGTGAAATTATTGTAGACACGGTAAGTGTGAGAGTTTGAGCCATAACTAAGTAGGAAACCTTCATGAGACTTAGGAGCAAATTTAGAACGATGATGCTTATCAAGAATGTAGCACTTTGAGCCGAATACTCGAAAGTATCCAACTTGGGGTTTGTTACCAGTGAGGAGCTCGTATGCCATCTTGACGAGTAGCTTGTGAAGATACAAGCAATTTGTTGCATGACAAGCTGTCTCAACAACTTCCGCCCAAAAGTGCTTTGGCGTCTTGTACTCATCAAGCAACGTTCTCGCCATTTTGATGAGTGTCCAGTTCTTCTTCTCAACAACTCCATTTTGTTGAGGTGTGTACGTAGCCGACAACTCATGTGAAATCCCTTCTTCGTCAAGAAAGGTGTCCACATTTGCGTTCTTGAACTCCGTTCCATTGTCGCTGCGAACCTTCTTGATATTCACTTCAAATTGATTTTGGGTCTTCCTAGCGAAGTTCTTGAAGATCTTTTGGACCTGCGATTTATCATGGAGAAAGAACACCCACGTAAATCTTGAAAAATCATCAACTATAACTAGACCAAAAGAATTTCCACTGAGACTTTTGTAAGCGTTGGGACAGAAAAGATCCATGTGAAGTAGCTCGAGCGGCCTCGTTGTGGTCATGATGTTCATGGGATGCCTTCCTCCAACCTGTTTACCTACTTGACAAGCGCTGCAAAGTCTATCCTTATCAAATATGACATCTTTAACGCCGAGTATATGATTACCATTAATAAGCTTGTCAAGGTTTCGCATGCCCACATGACCTAACCGTCTATGCCACAACCAATCTTTAGAAGATTTCGCAATTAAGCAAGTTCTAGGTTGAGCCTTTTTAGGGAAATCAACAATGTAAATATCACCTCTACGTATACCGGTAAAGACCATTTTATGATTGTCTCTTTGAAACACTTGGCAATCTACTTCAGTAAATAGGACATTGAAACCGAAATCAGCAAGTCTAGATACTGAAAGTAAATTGTACCCAAGAGATTCAATGAGCATGACATTTTGTATGGAGCTATCATGTGAGATGGCCACCTTACCGAGGCCAACCACCTTACCCTTTGAGTTATCACCAAAAGTGACATACTTTCGAGGGCCATCGTTTTCAGCAAGCTCACGAAACATATCTTTATCTCCGGTCATGTGATCGGTACATCCACTATCTAGAACCCATTCCTTTCCTCCTGCCATGTATCCCCGAAGATTTTCCATAAGACCAAAGTGTCTCATTGCATCATCAAGATCAAAGTCACTATCATCATCCTCATCATAGTATCCATGTTCAACATCGTCATGTGATGGATCAATTCCTAGAGAGGGTGATTCATTAGAATGAGTTTGACAATGATCTTCTTTATGAATTCTAATAGCTTAGGAAATAATATCGCTAATAATTCTAACATCTCCGTTGGCACGCATAAGATTTGTAAGCTCAAATAGACAATCACCAAACATACGATCATTGGAATTCATCTTACTCAAGGCAATAGACTTATGGAGAATTTCATCTAGATTTTGCAAGGAATAATTTGGAAAACGTTCCTCAAGAAATTTCCATATAGTGTAGGCGCAATCAAGAGTAGGCAAACATCCAATCAAGTTTCTAGGCAAGCCTCTAGTGATAAGATTAACAGTTCTAAGATTGCGGATCATGTCAATTGACTCATCAAGAGTAGGATGCATAGGATCAACATGAGGTGCACAAGGGCTAGCAATGTACTTGTTCAAATGATATTCATTGAAAATCACAAGCATCTCATTTTTTCACTCATGAAAGTACTCTCCATCAAGTATAGGCACTCTATGTCTAAGACTCCCCAAAGTAGACTCATCCATCTTCCTCCAATGGTGACTAAACCAAAGCAATGGAGACCAAAGCTCTGATACCAATTGAAAGGATCGAGAAGAGGTGTCTAGAGGGGGGTGAATAGAGTCTAAGAAAGAAAAGTTGCAGTTTTTAATCTCATTAAATTGAAGTGGAGTTTTGGCACAAGTTTTAACATTCACAATACATATCAAGCAAGCATGCAAAGAGTATATGAGCAGCGGAAATTAAAGCATGCAAATTGCAAGAATGTAAAGGCATGGGATTGGAGTGTGCAAACGCAATTTGGAGACACGGAGATTTTTAATCCGTGGTTCCGATAGGTGGTGCTATCATACATCCACGTTGATGGAGACTTCAACCCACGAAGGGTAACGGTTGCGTGACTCCACGGAGGGCTCCACCCACGAAGGGTCCACAAAGAAGCAACCTTGTCTATCCCACCATGGCTGTCGCCCAAGAAGGACTTGCCTCACTTGGGTAGATCTTCACGAAGTAGGCGATCTGCTTGCCCTTACAAACTCCTTGGTTCAACTCCACAATCTTGACGGAGGCTCTCAAGTGACACCTAGCCAATCTAGGAGACACGAGTCTCCAAGAAGTAACAAATGGTGTGTTGATCATAAACTCCTTGCTCTTGTGCTTCAAATGATAGAGCCTCCGTCAATATTGTGGAGTTGAACCAAAGAGTTTGTAAGGGCAAGGAGATCGCCTACTTCGTGAAGATCTACCCTAGTGAGGCAAGTCCTTCGTGGGCGACGGCCATGGTGGGATAGACAAGGTTGCTTCTTCATGGACCCTTCATGGGTGGAGCCCTTCGTGGACTCACGCAACTGCTACCCTTCGTGGGTTGAAGTCTCCATCAACGTGGATGTACGATAGCACCACCTATCGGAACCACGGATAAAAAATCTCCATGTCTCCAAATTGCATTTGCACACTGCAATCCCATCCCTTTAAATTCTTGCAATTTGCATGCTTTACTTTTTGCTACTCATATACTCTTTGCATGCTTGCTTGATATGTATTGTTAATGTTAAAACTTGTGCCAAAACTCCACTTCAATTTAAAGAGATTAAAAACTGCAACTTTTCTTGATTAGAGTCTATTCACACCCCCCCCCCCCCCGCACCCCCTCTAGACACCTCTTCTCGATCCTTTCACATGCCCGTTGAGCTCAATAAGCAGGGGGAGTTGACCGCCGGCTTGGTGATGCCGCTGAAGAAGAGCATTGCCTCGGAGAAGAAGGCGACCGGCGAAATCCTGCAACTTCAAGAGGACAAGGCGAAGCTCTGCCACGAGCTCGACCTTTTGAAGCAGAAGAACGTCGGCTGGAAAATGCTGCATGAGAATAGTAGTTCCTTGATGAAGGTGCTGCAGGCCCTCGTCATGGAACAGAAGAAGGAGTTGGCGAAGCTCCACATCAAGCATCTGGCTACTGTCAAGGTACGTAATGCGGCCGTGGAACAGATGATGAAGGCTTGCGTCAAGAAATCCCGTGTCATGGTCAGAATGAATAAGATGGCGGAGGAGGCGCGCAAGGAGATGGAGGTCGTGGAGGCGATGAAGAAGCAGTTACAACTCCGCGGCGAATTAGATCATTTATGGTGATAATCTTCCTTCTTCTTTTGCTCCTGTGTTTCATCTTTTGCTTCGGGTGTTTTGCCGCACTTGTCATGTTCTTTGCAGGCATGAATAGAACAATGCTAACAACGAGATGACTAGCAAATTAAATCGTTTTTTATTGCCATATGGCACTGGGCTGCCGTGTTTCGTGCTCCTCCGTCGTGGTACTATTCCAGTGGAAAACTTGAGTATATCGCACGGTTCTTTGATCCTCCTCAGGTCGTCGGCACATTTATACGTGCAATCAAATCACAAGGCCCCGCCTTCCAGCAGTAATGAGCCATCAAATCACAAAGGCCCTCGCCTCTCGTGAAACCGACCAAGCTAGACTGCTCCACCCTCTAGCCTTTAAAAATGTATATACTTTTGTATAGTAGTAGTATCAATGGATTGTGCCATGGAGCAAAACTTGAAATTAAAAAAAAGTGGTACATATAGAGAGCGCTCGTCGCCAAATTATGCATATAGTACTATTAAAAAGGCTAGTCACAATAATGGTGTCCAGCACAACCTGCCCCTCAAATAAAACTAAGCACCCTGGAATTCTTTGACAAAACTAAGCACCCTGAAATTCTTTGACAACTAAACTGTTGGCTATATGATGTTGGCCATATATATTGTACGTATATAATGTGAAGAAACAAGTGGTAGTACTATACCAACTAAAAGATGAAATGTAAGAAATACTAGTATGTACGTACTGAAGACTTAAAGTAACGAGAATAAACATAACATAGTTCTGCTGCGGGCTCAGCACAATACACCCCTCAAATTAAACAAAGCACACCTGAAATTAAACTATGCAACTAATCTGGTAGACACTGCATTAGAACCACCATGAGCAACGACACTGCCACCTTACTCGGAGTCCTCGTCCATGTCCTCGACTTCGTCCTTGTCCCTCTTCCTCTTGGCCGATACTTCTTTGCTTGAACCGCACACTTGGCTCTTTCTCTTCATCCAACCCTTGTAGATATTGAAACAAAGGTAGCCATCCATTGCAGCATAGTGGATGCGGTATATATCTAGTACATTCCACTGCCATGTATGACGATGAAACGTGTAATGAGGTTTCTCTAGTTTACTGTATGAAGGATGAACCATGGCTCCTGCCAGGGTCAGCAATGAAGGCTGACCACTGGAGGGCAGCAGCCGATTCTTCTGGAGATCGAAGGGGTTTCCTACAACGAGGCTTATCTAACCCAGGACTCTTTTGTCGTTCGTAAAGTCTACAGTAACGAATTTGACTAGGTTGCTCTTGAGGAAGTTCTTAAAATCCAGGCATTCAACGTATGCATGGCATATGTGGTAGACCAAGCATAAGTCATGCAGGCAAACCTGGATCACGACGGGCTTCTTCCTCTCTTCCTCCTTTAGATCCTTCTCTTGTCCCAAGACTGTGGTGTACTCAACATCTAGCCCAACGACCCACTCATCATCTGAGTTTTTGAACATGCCTCTGAAGAGAGCAAGGCATCCTTTCACTGTTGCGGAAGAACGGGTGTAGATGACGTCGAACTCATCACTGGTGATGGTTCTAACCTTGTACTCACCGCCGATCATGGAGATTTGGGACGCCATGGATTTGGGAGGAGGGTTAGGATTAGTGGAACTGCCGTAATGTGAAAGGACGGGACCACTAGGAGCGAACCGTTGTAATATTAAAGGACGTGCGGGGACAAGTAGGAGTGAACTGCCAGCGTGCGAACGGCAGGGTCGTGGCTTTCCATTCTCCCATGATATGGGCTTCCGAGAGCCCTTGGATCTGAGATCAAACGGTTGCATGGCGTGATTCTAGACCTATGGGTGAATATCCTATCCTAGAGGGTTATTCTGCAAATTTTCAGCAACTTAGCATGCGACCGTTCGATCTCAGATCGAAGGGCTGCCAGCAGCCCGTATCATGGGCGCGCCTACCATGACCGTCGCATCGCTCGTGCGGTCGTGCCCTTGGAGATTTAACACAGTGTGTTAGGCTATCTGATGTTGGCATGTCATCACTTAGTCACTCATACTACAACAAGGTTAGTTATAAGGTTGACTATAAGTGTATTTTTTTTACTTCTCTCTATCTCTTTCTTCGTACTCCCTCCGTCCCATAATATAAGAACGTTTTTGACACTAGTGTAGTGCCAAAAACGTTCTTATATTATGGGACACTGGGATTAGTATTTATTGCATTTGCCAAGGAGTGACATCTTCCAATGAAATGGTGCTTTAGATGAGGTGCCAAGGGCATTAAATGGCCTAGCAATCAAGTCCCCAATGCATAGGTGCTTATTAGTTTTTTGTTGCTAAGTTTGCTTCATTTAATTAGCTATAGACTCAAAATTGTCTTTTCACCTAGGTACACGTGCTTAGCACCATTTCTTTCTTGGGTCACCAAACTAGTCTCTCTCTTCTTAATTAACTTGCCACATCAGACTTTATGGCTATGTGGCAAGCTTAGCACTTGTAGGAGCAAGTAAGTACAATAGTGCGCTTTACATGGCATTTTTGCATATGTGGAGGAAAGAGAGGCAAGCAAAAAGTGGATAAGTGGGCTCTCATGCAAGAGCTAGCCTCTACTACATGGTGGAGCATTGGGAGAGGCACCTGTATGGAGGTGGTCAGGAATCGGGAGACTCACGTCGGTCGTAGCGCCGTAGTTAAAATGATAATGGCAAGTCAAACCACGGGGCCCCACCTGTCCAGCAGTGACTCGCTGTCAAATCACACAGCCCTACGTTTGCAGCAGCCTACTCCCTCATCTTCTCACGTCTCTATCGAGCCGACTAGGAGGAACTGCCCCGTCTATCGCACAGGAAAAGCCCCGCCCTTGCGTCTCAAGTCAAATCACGGGGCCCCACCTGTCCAGCAGTGACTCGCTGTCAAATCACACAGTATATTGATTTTGTATCCATGGATTGCGCCATGGAGCAAAGCCTCTAGAAAATGGCGGTACACATGTACAGAGTATACGGCACGTCTGTCGCGTTCGCGTCGCACCCCAGTCTGTCGGCCGATCTGGCACGCTGCTCTCCGAATGGAATGCGCATCATATTGCGTTTGCACACACATGTGGGACCGCAATTGAGAACCGACCATAGGCACACTCCTCGGCCCCGCAAGTCGTGTGAATTAATAGAAGAGGGAGACGAGCGATAGTACTAGAGAAGTGTTGTACTACGTTGGTGCCTGGACGATCCCTGCAAGACACGAAAGATCAGTTCGTCCATGCATGTGACCAGACTCTAGCAGACACGCCTGGATTGGCTATCGTCTACATATCGTGCAGGTTGTGTTGTACAGGGTTGTAGTTCTGGTGAGAAATCTAAAAAAGGGTTTCTTGTCATCTCGCAAAATTAGGTGTCATGTGCTTTGGATCACTTCGGATAATTGAGTTGGGCTAGTCATTGGGGGCACATGCACGAAGACTACTCGGCTGCCATCTAGGTCAATCTGGCTATGTTAATTAGCACATCTATTGATGGACCCCTTTTCTACGAGTTTATCTTTAATTTGAGCTTTGATCCTCGTCTAGTTTGTCCGTCGGGATTCATGTTGTCTCCTTTGGGCAGTGAGGTTATGATTTCTTGTCATGTGGCATTTTTTCGTGTTATATGTTATAATCCGGTGCTTCAAATCAAAATGACGACAACTGCGCCTCCGGGCCACGTGCATGAAGACTTCTTGACAGTCATTGACGAGGTCAAGCCGGCTCCGATAGACAAAAGAAAACTAGTACTCCACTATATAAGCAAGAGCCTTGACGCTTGCTTGCTAGTGTTGCTCTCTTCACACTATCTCGTCCTCTCTAGATCTAAACATGATAGCGGTGGCCTCTCTCTCTCTCTCTCTCTCTCTCTCTCTCTCTCTCTCTCTCTCTCTCTCTCTCTCTCTCTCTCTCTCTCTCTGCTCACCGCTGGTCACAGATCCAGCCGGATCCTCTCCGCCGGGGAAGGTGAGAAGGTGCAACGTTCACGCGGTCGTCCTCGGCGACGGCTCTTACCCACTGCTGGCGCGTCACGATCAGCCTGCCTTGTCGTTCTCTCCCAAGCACCACTAGCGAGGGAGGGCCTCTGACCCCTTCTTCCTCACTGTCGTAGTGTGGGCAGATCTGGCCTCCCGTTGCCCACCTAGCGACATCCCGGCGACCATCAGGTATAACTTCCTTCAAAACCGGCCTTGCTCTACTTCTGGAGCTCCTAACATCGCTACATTTGTATCTTTTACTATTTCTCAGGCCCCCTCGTAGATAGGATCGATCGGCTGTTCGAAAACCTCCTAAATTTTTACGATTAAGAGGTAAAACTAGTTCATGCACTCGAATCTAGTACTACTTGGTTCAAACAAGGAAGAAAGGGGATGGGGTGGGGGAAGATTTGTTACCGGAATCGAGGACTTGGTCGAAAGAGGAAATAATGGGGGCAAAAAGTAGCAGAGACTGGCTATCCAACTGGTCTCTAGGTCTAATAGGGAAATAAAGGGAAACGTAGTACAAACTCAATATAAACCCGATCTATTGGTTGAAAAAGGAAAGAAAGTGGGGACTAGGGGACAAGTCAACAGGGTAAGTCCAGCACTAGATTTGCTAGCCTCAGACAGTATAAGGTGGCTATACCGAACAAAAATGGGACCAACCTAGATATCTTGTTCTGATGTTTGTTGCCCCGAGCCACTCTTATGTAATGCCACTGGTAAAATGTAGCAGTTGCACTGTTAAAAGTAAGGACACGTTAAACCAATGTTGTTTTCAATGTAATGCCTCCAGTAATATGAATCAATAGCACTTTTTTACCTGTCCTACTAAATTTCCCATTAAGATAAGTTGGTTCTTTTTGTTAGAAATGCAACTGTCCTGGTCCGCCTACTCTCCCGTACCCAAAGTAATGTCGTATTTGACGGTTGTCATAGTTAATCCTAATGCCCACACTAATATCTAGCAATGCAACTGCTTTAGAAATTGCTACTGTCCTTGTAGGATTGCCATTCAGATAAGGAACATGCTTCTTTTCATTTGATGCATGCTTCATCACTTGTTAGTCACCCTCCTTTCCAACTTTTTTGTGCAAACAGAGATATAAATTTCACGCTCGATCTTAGTTGAGCTGCACAAATGATATCCAAATTATAGTTGAACATTCTAGGAGCTTCACAACCAACCTTGATGTTGCTCAATTTTATTGCAACTAATGAAGAGGAAGCTCTGTCGGTTTCGTTTTCTGATGTAAATGGAACCAGGACTAGAGCCCTTTTCTTAAAAAAAATTGAAGAAGAAGCTGCTAGCTCACGGGACATTGCTTCATTTGAGGTGAACGGCACCAAAAGGTCCCATGAATTGAATCATCCATGTTGGTGACTGAAAGAGCCAGCTTCAGCATCCTAGTCTAAGAACCCCCGGCCTCCATCCTTGTGATGCACGGTACACCTCATTTGCCACCTGCTCGACCCTAGTGTCACTGATAAAATGAAGTAATAATATAGTTAAAATAGAGCGAGTGTCCTCTCTATCATTTCATTTCCAATGTAGATAAAGAAAGTGCTTCTCTTTATTAATGTATGTTTCATCAACTAGTCCCATTGTTAATGTTTAAGTGTTTCTGCAAACTAGGGTGCTTAATTTTAGTTGATCTGTACAAAAATAGATATTTGAATGTCTCAAGGAGCCTCCTTGTACTACCGCTATACACTGATGTTCATCACTGGCAGAAGGTGTATCTGGGAGACTTGGGACAATTTCTAGTATGAGGCGTACTGTATGAGGCGTCGCAGGGCCCATCTCGCCCTTGCCGCATGGCATACTATGATACTATCGCAATATTTTCTTCTATTTATTTTGTGTGTTTCATCAACTAGTGCCACTATAATGTAATCACACTTTTTCATTATCTGTGCAAACAGGGTTATTCAGCTACATTTTGGTGGAACTGCACAAATGTACGTATGGAACCGGCATATATGCAGAGTGCAAGGTGTGACAAGTAAAAATTACCGACACCAACCATGCTCCATGCACGCATTGGCATCCACCACCACCAGTGGGATCTGTGGCGCTCTTTGTGGAAGGATATTTCTCGGCAGCAAATCCTCTAACCAAATACTAGTAGCTTATATTGGCAGTTTTCTAGGGAGTACTCTTTTCTGAAAGAAGCACCAATCTATTTTTCTTTATTTGTACACTGTGTCACCAGATCTATTTTAGAGTGATTGGCGTAGTACTCGGAGATTGATTGTAAGCATGATTTTCATTAGCTATCACACTGATTGTAAGCATGAGCAGGTAGAAGATTAGGTTAGTGCGAAGCTTACCTTAAACCCTACCGCCACCGTTGAAACGAGGCGAGCATCGAGGGAACCTTGGAGAATGGCGGGGAAGCGACGTCGCGCCATCCGGCCTCCTCTTGCGGTGGGAGAACGAATACTCATGTGGCTCCGGCTGGCTCTGCACCCTCACAAACGTCACACCATACTCGATCGATTCGTTGTCCTCTGGATGCTCAACCTTCGACCTGTACGCCCACCACCTCCGCCTGATTGTCACCTCAGGCGAATCTGTCTGCTCCATCGCCCAGACAAGATACTCGATGAACTCAGAGGACTACGGCGTGACTGCCGCCGAGGAGTACATGTATATCACCTCCGTCTCGCTCTTTCGCATACATTGCCACATGGCCCTCACCATCCTCGAAATCTCCCACTCATTTTCAAACCAAGTAAGGATCTCCTTCAACCTGGCTAACTTTGCCTGGTCGTCATTGGCGATCTGCCTGATTCGCTGTTGCATCCTCTCCATAGATGTCCTTATGAGTGGTCCGGTGATAGCTTTGGAAGATGGGAGGAGAGACGATGGTCTTGCAATAGAGACGAGGGAGAGGCGAGACAGTGGTTTTGGAATGGACATGATGGAGAGGAGAGGAGGTGGTTTTGCAATGGAGAAGATCAGAAGAGGGAGAGGCGAGACTGTGGTTTTGGAATGGAGATGATAGAGAGGAGAGGAGGTGGTTTTGCAATGGAGAAGAGGGAGAGGAGCGTGCGGCAGCGATTTAGGATTGGACAAGAGGTCTGGCACACTGTTACTGGATCAAAATCAAAATCAATTTACGCTTCAATTAAGAAAGCGACCCCACATTAACTAGTCTCCCTTTTATTCTGGGTCATAATTGACCATGATTTTCGCACATAAAATATATGTTATACATTGCAAAAATAATATAATTTGAAAGTACATTCAGATATGAACCAAACGATACAATTTTTGGTGACATGCATTCATATTTTGCTTGTCAAATATAGTACGTGGTCAAACTTTGACCCAAAATACGCAAAACAAAAAAATACTTCCAAGACTAGTGCCGCTCTTCCGCTCTTCTCCTCTAAAACCACCACCGCTCCTCTCCTGCTCCAATCTAAATCCAGCATCGCTCCTCACCTGTTCCATTGCAAAACCACCGCCCCTCCTCTCCTGTTCCAGTCCAAAACCAGCATCGCTCCTCGCCCGTTCTAATCCAAAACCAGCGCTGCTCCTCTCCTCTTCCATTAAAAAAACAACCGCCAGTGAGTGAAGGTGTTGTGGATAAGTAGATCGATGGAGGAGTACAGCCGATATGTGAGGATCGCATACGGCGACCCAGTGAAGCTAGCTAGGATGTTGGAGATACAGTCTTGGTTTGACAACAAGGGCCAATTAGCGGCGATGGCAACATCCATGGCCAAATATCTGCAACAGAGCGAAAAGGCAGCGATACTCCCGGTGGGAGTTGCGCGGGAGTACATAGAGCTTCTCCTCTGGCCCATGGAGCAAACAGATTCACCGAATATGATCGTGAGGGAGCGGTGGTGGGAGTATCGATCCCAGATGGAGCATCCACCAGAGATTGAAGGATCGAGCATCTATAGGGTGTCGTTTGTGAGGGTACCTGCCAGAGCGAGCCAGTGGAGTCTTTGTCGACCGAACCCAACTACAAAAGGAGAAAAGCAGTTGACCCGATGACGCTTCCCCGCCATCCTCTCCCTCGCCGTTCACATTGTCTCACGGGGCGGCTGTCTGCCGCCGAGGAATAGGAGGGGACTCCCCCCCCAGCCCAATAGTCGGGCAGGTTGTGAATTGTCAAGAGGAGCTTAGGGTTGTCAGTATTTGCAGGTTGTGAATTGTGTTTTGTGTTGTGTATTTTGAGAGTACTTTCAGATATGAATGTCTTTTGAAATTCAGATTTCTAGTATTGAGCATATGAAGTATTTTATGAATCCTATAGATCTATTTTTAGCACTTAAAAAATGTAGTTTCATGGAGTATAAAAGTGCAGACAATGTGATTCTTAGAGAAGAAACTGCAAGTTTCAGTTTCAGATAAGAAACTGCAAGTTCAGTTTCAGATAAGAAACTACAACTTTCAGAGGCAGAGCATTTATATTAACATGGCCTTTTCAAACAGGGTTAACATCATGTTGGAAGTTTTATTCATGGTCGAAAATGGAACTACCAGCCAGTTAACATCATGCTGATCAACATTCATGCATAGCACATCTTCATATGATGCATAGTCAAAAAGATATGCTATTTTCAAAATGCCCACACAATGTCGAGTGTGCAAAACACAGAGAAAACGAGGGACGAAGTTTTGGCAAGTGTTGGACATGGTGTGCATAGATGACAATGGGGACCCACATGTCAATAAAGGCAGAGGCAAAAAAATGGAGATATTTTCCCTGCACGGGTGGAATCGAACCCGGGCGGAACAGCTGTCGGGTAGTGTCACTTGGCCACTAGGCTAGTTCAGTAGTTTCATTAATAATAAGGCACTTCCTCAGGTGGTCGGATCCCCTCCTGCGCCTTTGTGTGCTCGCCGCGACGCCGTTGTCTGCCGTTGTGAACATGCTGAACAAACGAGAGGAATCTGGAGAGGACTGTACGTGGAGAGGCGGACAGTCGGGACCCACCAGGTCTATGGTCGTACGCAAGCAAGTGCCTCATCGAAAAAATACTTCCTCCTAATGCTATACTGGTGTTGGGGCCCATGGGGTTGTCAACATAGTTACATTTTTTTAGGTGCTTCAACGTAGTTACTATAGGAGATAAATTCACAACGAAGTCGGGGAGCTGGCAGGTATCATTTATTATCACTGGGGCAGCAAGTTCAGCTGGGTTTTGGGCTGCCTCGTCTAGGCTTTCTGTTTTAACATGCGCAACCCACGACCTCGGATGGGAGGTCCATAGGCCTGCTTGTATTTTCTTGAGGGCCGTCATGTATCGACCGGCCTATGGACCTCCCATCCGAGGTTTTATTTTTCTTGAAACATCCGCAGCCCAATTTATGTATTTTTTGAAGAAAAGGCAGAGGTCTGTTCTATTTTTCTATATAAGAATAGGAACGCCAGGTCCAACTTATATTTCCCTTCTAACTATATTATATATATTTAAATTATTTTATATGTTATTATATATATTTTTATTGTCATCATATATTTAATAGATACTTACATGTGTAAGAAAATAATATCCCACATCTTATTAACTTATAAAAATAATTTCTTAACAATAAAATCCTGGATTGTTTTGGCACGAAAATTCTAGTGATTGTGTACAAAAGCTTGGTAAGATTTAAGGACGAATGTACTAATATCACTTATTATTTAAATATATTTATAACAAAATGTTTAGCCCCTGTTTATTTTTTGATAACATTGCTGGCCCAACCCAACATTATAATTAGAATCAGCCCAGCAAAATCGTGTATTTCGAGAAAGTGCAAATGGCCTGTAATTTTTTAGGAAAAAAATAAATGGACCGCATGACGCTACATTATTTGTTCACCCAGCCCAGCTAATGAACTGTAATTCAAAAAAAAGATCAAATTGACTGTAAATTCTACCGCGCAAAAAAAGGACTGTAAATTCTGAAAAAATGGGTTGAATACGTGCCACATTTTTGGAGGCTGAAATGTGGGCCAATAGATCAAAGCCAACGCAAGTCGTTGTCAACTTAGTCAACAAATGATTCTGAGATCGTTAGCCGTTGGATTTACATCCAACGACTGGCATCCATCTTCAATCTCTCATCTTCTTCCTCCAACACCGCCGGGACCACCTCCCGCCTCCTGCTGCTAGCAGCTCTGCTTAGCACGCTTCGCTGTGAAGTGCTACTCCATCGTTGGTCAGGCCATCCCTCCACCCCTCCACACCTCCTATTCTTCTCCACCGACTTCCAAACCGCACCGCACTAGAACCAGCTAACCCTCGTACACCTCTCCGTCTACGACTCTACTCCCGCGTCTTCCCATCTCCGGCTCATTGTTGTCCGGGGTCTCGCCGTCGTCCACCACCTTGGATGCGCTCGGCACGGCGTGGTCAACGAACGACACCATCGGAAGTAGACTGTGCGTGGAGAGGCTAATAGCTGGATCCACGGTCGCACATAAGGAAATGCCTCCTTATTACGCGCAAAATAATGATTCCTCCACCTGACATCTGGGACCCACCGGAAGGGCCTCTGTATTCCGCGAAAAAAACGTGCCCCCTGCTGACAGGTCGGACGCACCAGCTATCTTCGCACGCAAGGAAGTGCCTCCTTATTACGCACAAAAAATGAATACTCCCCTGCCAGCTGGAACCCAACATAGTGGGAGGCTGACTTGTGGGCCTACCAAGTTGACGGGATGGAGGGCTTTGTCAACTTAGTCAATGTGAATGATTCTAGCTCTTGTTACCGTACGATGTTCATCCAATAGCTGTAGTGCTTCTTCAACCTTTGGTCTTCTTGCTCCAGCCGCCTAAACCAGCGTCGGTCGTGCCGCGTGCTCCTGCCTCCCATGGCCGGCTGTGATGCCATGGAGGCCTCACCACCCCTACTACTCCCACCGCTGGCCAGGCCATCCCTCTACTCAACAACACCCCCTGTTATTCTACGGCGACGGCAGCCTCACACCGCAGCCGAACCAGTGAACCCTCGTACTCCTCTCTGCGTGGGCATCCACTGTCGCGTCTTCCCCGGCTCCACGTCGTCCCCTTCCTAGGCCTCGTCATCATCCACCACCCTAGTGCTCTCGGTGCGGCGTGGTCAACATGGTCAAGGAACGGCTTCCATCGGACGTGCACTGTACGTGGAGAGGCTAACAGCTAGGTCCATGGCCGCAGCAAAAAAGTGCCTCCTTATTACGCAGAAAATAATGATTCCTCCACCTGACAGCAGGGACCCACCGGACTGGCCATCGTATTTCGCAAAAAAAAGTTTCCCCCCTGACTGCTGGGACCTACCACCTACATCTTTGCATGCAAGGAAGTATGTCCATATTACGGGCAAAAAAATGATTCGCCCCCTGACTACTGGGACCCACCAGCTACATCTTCGCATGCAAGGAAGTGCCCAATAGTCGGGACCCACCTGGTCGAAGCGTACGTAGCATTGTCATTCTGATCGCGAACATGTACGTACATACTGGTCGATGTAGAGGCGGCACGTGTCGTAGTAGAGGCGCGCACGTAGCATATACACGTATGTACAGCGGCCAGGGTGCAAGAAAGTAAATACGACCACGTACGTACATATGGGCGGGGTCTCGAACGCCTATTCGCGCATACGTACGGCCAGGGCTCGTGTACATGGCTGGGTCGGAACGGAGAAACAGTGTCGTCGTCGTGTTCATGGGGAGCCAACCGGCTGGGTCAGAACGGAATGCGTCGTCGTGTTCATCGGGAGGGCTTGGACGGAACAGGCGATGGAAACGAGGCCTCGCTTACCGTAGAACGGAGGAAACGTCCTTGTGTTCGACCGACCACGTTCGAAACGGGATCCTGTTCATCGGGAGGGGTCTGGGGTACCGCAAAACGGAGGAAACGGGCTTGTGTTGGACCTCCTACGGTTGAAACGGGGTCCTGTTGATCGGGAGGGGTGTGGCATACCGTAAAATGGAGGAAACGGACTTGTGTTGGAGCGCTACGGTCGAAACGGGGGTCCTGTTCATCGGGAGGGGTGTGGTGTACCGCAAAACGGGACTCCAAGGGATACTGTTCATCTCCACCGTGGACGTCCTCCAGCCTCCATGGGCTACTGTTCATCCACCGTCGACCTCCTCCAGCCTCCACGTGCGACTGTCCATCCACGGGCTCCTGTTCATCCAGCCTCCACCATGCGCTACTCCACCGGCTACTGTTCAACCACCCCTCTCCACAGGCTCCTGTTCAACCACCCCTCCACGGGCTACTGTTCATCCACCCCTCCACCGACTACTGTTCATCCAGCCCTCCACGGGGTCGTCCTGTTCATCCAGCCCTCCACGGGGTCCTGTTCATCCAGTCCCAACCGGCTTGTTCGATCGGGGTCCTGTTCATCCAGAGGCAACACCACGGGGTCCTGTTCATCCACCCCCACCGCTCACTGTTCATCCAACCCCTCCCACCCCCCTTGCAACACTCACTGTTCATCCAGAGGCAACATCGATCGGCTTCAGTTAGTAGTAGTAGTGAAGGAATCGCTCAATCGGGTTCAGTTAACAGCCATCGATCGATCGCTCGGTTCAGTAACACGTAGCCTGCAGTGCAATCGCTCGGGTTTAGTCAGAGCCCAACGCCTTGCTTGGGTTCAGTTAGAGCCCAATGCCTCGCACACACACGCGTACGTGTATGAGAGAAACGCGCAAACCTCCATGCATCACTTGGCCCCGACCACTGATACGTCTCCAACGTATCTATAATTTATGAAGCATTCATGCCATTATATTATCTGTTTTGGATGTTTATGGTCTTTATTATACACTTATATTATTTTTGGGACTAACCTATTAACCGGAGGCCCAGCCCATATTGTTGTTTTCTTGCCTATTTCAGTGTTTCGAAGAAAAGGAATATCAAACAGAGTCCAAACAGAATGAAACATTCAGGAGCGTTACTTTTGGAATGGAAGCGATCCAGGAGACTTGGAGTTGACGACAAGGAAGCTTCGAGGTGGCCACGAGGGTGGGGGCGCCCCCCCCCCCCCTCTACTAGGCAAGCCCCCCTGTCTCGTGGGCCCCTCGAGGCTCCCCCGAGCGACTTCTTTCGCCTATATATTCCCATATAAATGAGTTTGGGCTCCGTTAAGTTATCCTCATTTCCTGAGATCAGCGCAATTCAACAAAATTAAAAGCTAGATATATGTAACGACCAGACCTCAAACAGTCTGATCTCTATGCTTTAGTGTCATCCCTGGATCAGTAATGCTGACATGCACAGTACTTGAAGGATTTATAACAGAGTATCAATCACACACTTATTACATCGAATGTCTCAAAAGAGAACTTATTACAATAAATATGGCTTAAGGCCATCTAATAACGATAACAGCGGAAGGCTTGGAAGATAGGTGAGTCCATCAACTCCAACGGCATCACTGAGTATAGAACCACGACCTAATAGGCACCTTACTCGTCGTTTGAAAAGTCTGCAACATGAATGTTGCAGCCTGAGAATGGGTCAGCACATGGAATATGCTGGCAATGTAACACATAGAGAGTAATGAAAGAATAAAGCTATACTACATGCATATATGGCTGGTGGTAAGCTCTATGGTTACAGTTTTGCATAGAGCCAATTTTTCCCTACTACAAAGGAATAAATTTTATTTAACTATCATGGTGGCTGTTAAACATTGAGAATGGTTGACAGCATTCTCAATCCCAATTAAGCATCATCATTAAAACCCAACAATATTAATTAAAGTAACATGATGAGATTCACATGATAATCCAAGTACTAGATACTCAAGATGTCCATAACTGGGGACACGGCTAACCATGATTAGTTTATACACTCTGCAGAGGTTTGCGCACTTTTCCCCACAAGACTCGATCTCCTTTGTTGGGATTCTCACACTACAAGATGTTTGAGAAACGGATGACCGAGACATAGTCTTTCAGAAGTGCTAGCACCTTACGATCGGGTAGACAGTACCAACCTACATCCCCTACATCTGCTAGTCTACCACTATAAGAGTTCGCACAACTTAGTCAACTATGCTAGAGCCCATAGTAGCTTGTGGCTGCACACGGAAGTTTCTAGCATGAATAATCTCATGACCCCTTTGAGCCTGGGTGGCGGTCCATAAAGAAAAACAGGCAATCGTTGGAATACCCAGGTGCCTCAATCCACCCAGATGTGTGTTTAAGTTGCCACCTTAAATAAACCATTAATTAACACTCTCACACCTATCATGGATACACTCACCCAATCCACGTCTACTAGCATAGCATGGCATAATAAGCAAACGTCAAAGTAACTCCCAGGGGTTTGATAATAAAACAGGTAATAGGTTCTACCTCATCTACTTCCCAAAATCCACATGTTAAAATCAAATCCTAATCATGCAATTGTTTGAGGATTGATCTAATCCAATAAAACTGGGTAGTAAAGAGGTATAATCAAAGTGTTACTTGCCTTGCTGATGATCCGCGAAACCTAGAGATTCAAAGTAGCAAGCGGCGCACTCCGGGTACTCTATCGCAAACAAACAAGCATACAATAAGTACTCATCTAATGCATAGGTAAAACTCAAATAAAAGATCTAACCAGAAAGTTCAACTTAAGGACTCCGGTTTGCAAAAAGAATCAAATCAAACGAAGCAACAGAAGTCAAACGGCAAAAGAAACAAGCTTCGTTTACTAATCTGAACCTACATCAAATTTTACAGAAGCAAAAACTTGTTTGAGTTGATTAAACGGAAAGAGGGTTTCGAGACAAAACTCTAGGCGCTTGAATCGCCTGATTCCAATAAGTGAGTGAAAAGTTATACTAGAACGAAAATCGGATCAGAAATCGTGATCAGAAATAATCGCGGAAAAATCCGATAAAAAATAAGAAAAACTAACGAACAGATTAACAAACGAACGTTCGTTAACTGAAACTAAACTGCGAATTCATTCGTTAAAACGAACGAACGGTCGAACGCTCGCTAAATAAATAAACCGGAAGAAAAAAAATAAAACCGATCTATTTAAAAAACGAATCTAGGGTTTCTAACAAAAAACCAGATCGGGTTTTAAAAAAACCGGACCACGGCGGCAGCGGCGGTTAATACCTCCGTCTCGGCTCCGACGGGGCTCCGGCGGGATGGCGCGAGGTGGCGGGACTGCGGCGGCGGCTGCGGGAGGCGGCGGCGAAGGCGGCTCCTGGCGGCGGCGCTAGCGGCGACGGTGGCTCGGCAACGGCGGTGACGGGTATTTAAAGGGGGGCTGCTTGGGGGAGGGGGCAAGGCGGCGGGGGTAGAGGAGTCCGGCTCGGACTCCTGTCCGGCGGCGGCGCGACGCGGGGAAGGCGGCGGCGGCGGCACGGGCCTCCCCCTTAAATACCCGCCGCTGCCACCCCTCCCCACCCGCCACCCGAACCGCAGCAGCAGCAGCAGCCGCAGCCACCGCCACCCCTCCCCACCCCGCCACCCGAACCGCAGCAGCAGCAGCAGCCGCAGCCGCCGCCGCCGCCGTCGCCGAGCCACCGCCGTCGCTGCCTCCCGCCGCCACCGCCGCAGCCCTGCCACCTCGCGTCGTCCCGCCGTCCCGCCGGAGCCGAGACGGAGGTATTAACAGCCGCCGCTGCCGTGGTCCGTTTTTTTAAAACCTGATCCGGTTTTTCGTTAGAAACCCTAGATTCATTTTTTTTAAATGGATCGGGTTTTTTTCCGGTTTATTTATTTAGCGAGCGTTCGCCCGTTCGTTCGTTTTAACGAACAAATTTGCCGTTTAGTTTCAGTTAACGAATGTTCGTTCGTTAATCTGTTCATCAGTTTTTTTTTCTTTTTTATCGGACTTTTCCGCGATTATTTGTGATCGCGATTTCTGATCAGATTTTCGTTCTAGTATAACTTTTCGCTCGCTTATCAGAATCAGGCGATTCAAGTGCCTAGAGTTTTGTATCGAAACCCTCTTTCCGTTTCATCAACTCAAACAAGTTTTTGCTTCTGTAAAATTTGACGTAGGTTCAGATTAGTAAACAAAGCTTGTTTCTTTCGCCGTTTGACTTTCGTTGCTTCGTTTGATTTGATTCTTTTTGCAAACCGGAGTTCTTAAGTTGAACTTTCTGGTTAGATCTTTTATTTGAGTTTTACCTATGCATTAGATGAGTACTTATTGTATGCTTATTTGTTTGCAATAGAGTACCCGGAGTGCGCCGCTTGCTACTTTGAATCTCTAGGTTTCGCGGATCATCAGCAAGGCAAGTAACACTTTGATCATACCTCTTTACTACCCAGTTTAATTGCATTAGATCAATCCTCAAACAATTTCATAATTAGGATCTGATCTTAACATGTGGATTTTGGGAAGTAGATGAGGTAGAACCTATTACCTATTTTATTATCAAACCCCTGGGAGTTACTTCGACGTTTGCTAATTATGCCATGCTATGCTAGTAGACGTGGATTGGGTGAGTGTATCCATGATAGATGTGAGAGTGTTAATTAATGGTTTATTTAAGGTGGCAACTTAAACACACATCTGGGTGGATTGAGGCACCTGGATATTCCAGCGATTGCCTGTTTTTCTTTATGGACCGCCACCCAGACTCAAAGGGATCATGAGATTATTCATGCTAGAAACTTCCGTGTGCAGCCACAAACTACTATGGGCTCTAGCATAGTTGACTAAGTCGTGCGAACTCTTACAGTGGCAGACTAGCAGATGTAGGGGATGTAGGTTGGTACTGTCTACCTGATCGTAAGGTGCTAGCGCTTCTGAAAGACTATGTCTCGGTCTTCCGTTTCTCAAACATCTTGTAGTGCGAGAATCCCAACAGAGGAGATCGAGTCTTGTGGAGAAAAGTGCGCAAACCTCTGCAGAGTGTATAAACTAATCATGGTTAGCCGCGTCCCCGGTTATGTACATCTTGAGTATCTAGTACTTGGATTATCATGTGAATCTCATCATGTTACTTTAATTAATATTGTTGGGTTTTAATGATGATGCTTAATTGGGATTGAGAATGTTGTCAACCATTCTCAATGTTTAACAACCACCATGATAGTTAAATAAAATTTATTCCTTTGTAGTAGGGAAAAATTGGCTTTATGCAAAACTGTAATCATAGAGCTTACCACCATCCATATATGCATGTAGTATAGCTTTATTCTTTCATTACTCTCTATGTGTTACATTGCCAGCATATTCCATGTGCTGACCCATTTTAGAGCTGCAACATTCATGTTGCAGACTTTTCAGACGACGAGTAAGGTGCCTATTAGGTCGTGGTTCTATACTCAGTGATGCCGCTGGAGTTGATGGACTCACCTATCTTCCAAGCCTTCCACTGTTATCGTTATTAGATGGCCTTAAGCCATATTTATTGTAATAAGTTCTCTTTTGAGACATTCGATGTAATAAGTGTGTGATTGCTACTCTGTTATAAATCCTTCAAGTACTGTGTGTGTCAGCATTACTGATCCAGGGATGACACTAAAGCACAGAGATCAGACTGTTTGAGGTCTGGTGCTACAATATATCATTGTAAAGTAGAGCTAGACTGCATGATTGGATTGTATAGAAGGATAAGAAGGCATTCAAGTAGGAGTAGATCCTATTGGTCCAAAGTAGGCATTCTTGTATCAATTGAAGTAGCTATCTTCATGAAATAAGCGCTAAGATTCTAGTTCAAAGATAGGAGCATTAAGCTCTAAATCCAGTCAGTCCCTAAAAACATCGAAGCGAACAATAGATCGGGAGTTCCGCCACCGCAAGCCTCTGTAGCCACCAAAAACCTCTCGGCAGCCCGTTCCGGCACCCTGCTGGAGGGGGGATCCCTCACCTGTGGCCATCTTCATCATCTCGGTGCTCTCCATGATGAGGAGGGAGTAGTTCACCCTCGGGGCTGAGGGTATGTACCAGTAGCTATGTGTTTGATCTCTCTCTCTCGTGTTCTCTCTATGGCATGATCTTGATGTATCGGACCTTTGCTATTATAGTTGGATCTTATGATGTTTCTCCCCCTCTACTCTCTTGTAATGGATTGAGTTTTCCCTTTGAAGTTATCTTATCGGATTGAGTCTTTAAGGATTTGAGAACACTTGATGTATGTCTTGTCGTGCTTATCTATGGTGACAATGGGATATTCATGTGATCCACTTGATGTATGTTTTGGTGATCAACTTGCGGGTTCCGCCCATGAACCTATGCATAGGGGTTGGCTCACGTTTTCGTCTTGACTCTCCGGTAGAAACTTTGGGGCACTCTTTGAAGTACTTTGTGTTGGTTGAATAGATGAATCTGAGATTGTGTGATGCATATCGTATAATCATGCCCACGGGTACTTGAGGTGACAATGGAGTATCTAGGTGACATTAGGGTTTTGGTTGATTTGTGTCTTAAGGTGTTATTCTAGTATGAACTCTATGATAGATTGAATGGAAAGAATAGCTTCATGCTATTTTACTACGGACTCTTGAATTGATAGAACAGAAAGGATAACTTTGAGGTGGTTTCATACCCTACCATAATCTCTTCGTTTGTTCTCCACTATTAGTGGCTTTGGAGCGACTCTTTGTTGCATGTTGAGGGATAGTTATATGATCCAGTTATGTTATTATTGCTGAGAGAACTTGCACTAGTGAAAGTATGAACCCTATGCCTTGTTTCCTACCATTGCAATACCGTTACGATCACTTTTATCATTAGTTACCTTGCTGTTTTTATATTTTCAGATTACAAATACCTATATCTACCATCCATATTACACTTGTATCACCATCTCTTCGCCGAACTAGTGCACCTATACAATTTACCATTGTATTGTGAGTGTTGGGGACACAAGAGACTCTTTCTTATTTGGTTGCAGGGTTGTTTGAGAGAGACATCTTCATCCTACGCCTCCCATGGATTGATAAACCTTAGGTCATCCACTTGAGGGAAATTTGCTACTGTCCTACGAACCTCTGCACTTGGAGGCCCAACAACATCTACAAGGAGAAGGTTGCGTAGTATACATCAAGCTCTTTTCTAGCGCCGTTGCCGGGGAGGTGAGTACTTGAAGGTATATCTTTAGATCTTGCAATCGAATCTTTTTGTTTCTTGTTTTACCACTAGTTTAGTTTATAAAAGAAAACTATAAAAAATGGAATTAAGTTTGCCTCATACACTTCATCTTTTTAATATCTTTCGTGAGAATGCTGGAAAGGAAAATTGTGCTCAATTGCTAGAAGAAGAATGCATTAAAATGTTTGATGAGCATGATTGCAATGTTGTTAGTGTGAATTCCTTGAATATACATGATGCTAATGATATGCAAAGCCACAAGCTTGGGGAAGCTTTGTTTGATGAAGATGATATGTTTAGTCCCCCAAGTTTTGATGAGAATATTTATGATGAAATCATGCCTCCTATTTATGATGATTATATTTATGAAAGTGGATTTGGAGAGGTCATGACTTTATTTAGTGATGAATCCACTATTTCGGAAGAGGTTCTAATTGATTATGAGAACAAAGTTATTATCTTTGATGATTATTGTGATGACTTGTATGCTATTAAGAATAAGGATAACCATGAAACTTGTCATCATGATTTTAGTTTTCAATTGGATTATGCCTCACATGATAATTATTTCGTTGAGTTTGCTCCCACTACTATTCATGAGAAGAAATTTGCTTATGTGGAGAGTAGTAAATTTTCTATGCTTGTAGATCATGGAAAGAATGCTTTATGTGCTGGTTATATTGTTGAATTCATTCATGATGCTACTGAAAATTATTATGAGGGAGGAACATATGCTTGTAGGAATTGCAATAATATCAAGTTTCCTCTCTTTGTGCTTAAAATCTTGAAGTTATGCTTGTTTAGCCTTCCTATGCTAATTGATTATTGTTACCATAAGTTGTTTGCTCACAAAATCCCTATGCATAGGAAGTGGGTTAGGCTTAAATGTGCTAGTCATATGCCTCATGATGCTCCCTTTATGTTTCAATTCTTATCTTTTATGTGAGCATCATTGTCATCATCATGCCTAGCTAAAAGGCATTAAAGAAAAGCGCTTGTTGGGAGACAACCCAATATTTACCTTTACTGTTTTTGTGTGTTCACATGTTATACTGTAGTAATCATGTCTTATAGCTTTTTTCAATAAAGTGCCAAGTAAGACCTTTAGGACAGCTTATGGTGATAGTTGTGTTGATCCTGATGAAAATCAGAAACTTTTGCATCCAGTAAATTAGTTTTGATAATTCACATGAACGTGATTATGATCTGATTCTTTTTGATATTGATTGGTACACAAATTTCTAAGGACTTCCTAATTTGGTAGGATTTTTGGAGTTCCATAAGTATACGTTTGATACCGATTACTACAGACTGTTCTGTTTTTGACAGATTCTGTTTTCTATGTGTTGTTTGCTTATTTTGATCAATCTATGTGTAGTATCGGAGGGTATGAACCATAGAGAAGTTGGAATACAGTAGATATTACACCAATATGAATCTACAGTGAGTTCATTACAGTACCTAAGTGGTGGTTTTATTTTCTTATACTAACGGAGCTTACGAGTTTTTTGTTGAGTTTTGTGTTGTGGAGTTTTCAAGTTTTAGGTAAAGATTCGATGGACTATGGAATAAGGAGTGGCAAGAGCCCAAGCTTGGGGATGCCCAAGTCACCCCAAGATATTCAAGGATAACCAAAAGCCTAAGCTTGGGGATGCCCCGGAAGGCATCCCCTCTTTCGTCTTTATTCATCGGTAACTTTACTTGGAGCTATATTTTTATTCACCACATGATATGTGTTTTTCTTGGAGCGTCATTTTATTTTGTTAGTATTTGCTTGATGTTATTCAGAATAATGTTTATCATCTATATTTTCAATAAAAATGTCAATGATAGCCTTTACCATGCTTATTTTGCTAGTATACATGTTGCTGTTTGAAAACAGAAAGTTTACCGCTGTTGCAAACATTCCCTAGAAAAGTCAGAGAATGATATAATGTTGAAACTTTTTGCATATTGAGCTCTGATAAATCTTCTACAGCGTATATTTTTCTCATAATTTTTGGAGTTAGGTAAGTATCATGAATCTTGCATTCTTTACAGACTATACTGTTTTGGCAGATTGCTGTTATGGTTGCATTGTTTGCATATGTTTGTTTGTTTAATGATTCTATTTGAAGATAGAAGTATTAAATATGCAGAGGCATTTAGTATGCAATGTTGAATAATAATTTTAGTGATTTGTTACAGTAGAAAATGATAAGGTTTTTGCATTGGTTTATACTAACTTATCTCATGAGTTCTTGTTAAGTTTGGTGTGGATGAAGCCTTCGAGATTTAGGAAACCGAAATATAAAAGGAATTAAGGAGACACAAAAGCTCAAGCTTAGGGATTCCCAAGGCACCCCAATATAATATTTCAAGAAGTCTCAAGCATCTAAGCTTGGGGATGCCCCGGTAGGCATCCCACCTTTCTTCTTCAACAATTACCGGTTAGTATCGGTTGAACCTAAGTTTTTGCTTCTTCACATGAGTTGTGCTATCCTTGCAATACCATTTTACTTTGTTTTGCTTGCTGTTTGAATAAAATACCAAGATCTGAAATTCTTAAATGAGAGAGAGTCTTCACATAGTTACATAATTATTTAACTACTCATTGATCTTCACTTATATATTTTTGGAGTAGTTTGTCATTTACTCGTGTGCTTCACTTATATCCTATGAGTAAATGGTTGAATGAGTTGAATGTCGTAAATCTGAAATTGTATATGTTTCATTTGCTTATCCCATGGGGAGTAATGACTTCACATCTAAGAAGTAGAGGTTGTAAATTTATTGAAGGTTAGCAAGCATTGTATTGGTCACTTGAACAATTCATGAAATAATATTGAAGGAAGAGAGATTTCACATATAAATATACTATCCTGGACATCTTTTATAATTGTGGGCACTCATTAAAGTATGACATGCTAAAGAGTTGATGTTGGACAAGTAAGACAACGTAATGGGTTATGTTTTCTCACATCTCAGTTAAAGTATATTGCCATGGATCGTCCAACATGTTGAGCTTGCCTTTCCCCCTCATGCTAGCCAAATTCCTTGCACCAAGTAGAGACACTACTTGTGCTTCCAATTATCCTTAAACCCAGTTTTGCCATGAGAGTCCACCATACCTACCTATGGATTGAGTAAGATCCTTCAAGTAAGTTGTCATGTTGCAAGCAATAAAAATTGCTCTCTAAATATGTATGACTTATTGGTGCGGAGAAAATAAGCTTTATACGATTGTGTGATATGGAAGCAATAAAAGTGACAGACTGCATAATAAAGGTTCATATCACAAGTGGCAATATAAAGTGATGTTCTTTTGCATTAAGATTTTGTGCATCCAACCCTAAAAGCACATAACAACCTCTGCTTCCCTCTGTGAAGGGCCTATCTTTTACTTTATGTCTTTTACTTTATGCAAGAGTCAAGGTGATCTTCACCTTTCCTTTTTTTTCATTTTATCCTTTGGCAAGCACCTCGTGTTGGAAAGATCCTGATATATATATCCAATTGGATGTAAGTTAGCATGAACTATTATTGTTGACATCACCCAAAGGTGAATACGTTGGGAGGCAACACTATATGCCCCTATATTTCTCAGTGTCCGATTAAAACTCCATAACCATTAGTATTGCGTGAGTGTTAGCAATTGTAGAAGACTATATGATAGTTGAGTATGTGGAGTTTGCTAAATCAAAGCTCTGACATAGACCCTTCCTGAAAATAAGATGAATTGTAATTTTTTGATGACTAAGAATGAAGTTTGCTAGTTTTCAAGAAAGTTTATGGTCTATGCTTTAATATGTGAATAGCTTGTTACTTGATCTTGAGAAGTTTTATGAGATGAACTACTGTTATGACATATAATCATGCTAGAAAAGGTGATTGAAATTATCATTGATCAAACTTGTGCACATGCTAGCATTCAAACTTCATAAATTCTTTCTTTTATCATTTACCTACTCGAGGACGAGGAGGAATTAAGCTTGGGGATGCTGATACGTCTCCAAAGTATCTATAATTTATGAAGCATTCATGTTATTATATTATCTGTTTTGGATGTTTACGGGCTTTATTATACACTTTTATATTATTTTTGCGACTAACCTATTAACCGGAGGCCCAACCCATATTGTTGTTTTCTTGCCTATTTCAGTGTTTCGAAGAAAAGGAATATCAAACGGAGTCCAAGCGAAATGAAACCTTCGGGACCATTATTTTTGGAATGGAAGTGATCCAAGAGACTTGGAGTTGAAGTCAAGGAAGCTTCGAGGTGGGAACGAGGGTGGGGGGCGCGCCCCCCCTACTGGGCGCGCCCCCTGTCTCGTGGGCCCCTCGAGGCTCCCCCAACCGACTTCTTTCGCCTATATATTCCCATATACCCTAAAAACATCAAAGCGAACAATAAATCGGGAGTTCCGCCACCGCAAGCCTCTGTAGCAACCAAAAACCTCTCGGGAGCCTGTTTCGGCACCCTGTCGGAGGGGGGATCCCTCACCGGTGGTCATCTTCATCATCCTGGCATTCTCCATGACGAGGAGGGAGTAGTTCACCCTCGGGGATGAGGGTATGTACCAGTAGCTATGTGTTTGATCTCTCTCTTGTGTTCTCTCTATGGCACGATCTTGATGTATCGCGAGCTTTGCTATTATAGTTGGATCTTATGATGTTTCTCCCCCTCTACTCTCTTGTAATGGATTGAGTTTTCCCTTTGAAGTTATCTTATCGGATTGAGTCTTTAAGGATTTGAGAACACTTGATGTATGTCTTGCCGTGCTTATCTGTGGTGACAATGGGATATTCATGTGATCCACTTGATGTATGTTTTGGTGATCAACTTGCAGGTTCCGCCCATGAACCTATGCATAGGGGTTGGCACACGTTTTCGTCTTGACTCTTCGGTAGAAACTTTGGGGCACTCTTTGAAGTACTTTGTGTTGGTTGAATAGATGAATCTAAGATTGTGTGATGCATATCGTATAATCATGCCCATGGATACTTGAGGTGACAATGGAGTATCTAGGTGACATTAGGGTTTTGGTTGATTTGTGTCTTAAGGTGTATTCTAGTTGAACTCTATGATAGATTGAACGGAAAGAATAGCTTCATGTTATTTTACTACGGACTCTTGAATAGATAGAACAGAAAGGATAACTTTGAGGTGGTTTCGTACCCTACTATAATCTCTTCATTTGTTCTCCGCTATTAGTGGCTTTGGAGTGACTCTTTGTTGCATGTTGAGGGATGGTTATATGATCCAGTTATGTTATTATTGTTGAGAGAACTTGCACTAGTGAAGGTATGAACCCTATGCCTTGTTTCCTACCATTGCAATACCGTTACGATCACTTTTATCATTACTTACCTTGTTGTCTTTATATTTTCAGATTACAAATACCTATATCTACCGTCCATATTGCACTTGTATCACCATCTCTTCGCCGAACTAGTGCACCTATACAATTTACCATTGTATTGGGTGTGTTGGGGACACAAGAGGCTCTTTATTATTTGGTTGCAGGGTTGTTTGAGAGATACCATCTTCATCCTACGCCTCCCATGGATTGATAAACCTTAGGTCATCCACTTGAGGGAAATTTGCTACTGTCCTACAAACCTCTGCACTTGGAGGCCCAACAACGTCTACAAGGAGAAGGTTGCGTAGTAGACATCAACCACCCACCGTAACCGGGAACACCCCGATATTTTCCTCGCCCTCGCTTCTACCACGGTTTTTTCCGTCATGGACGGCCCAAAGAATGTCATCCGGCCCGCCCAGGACGAAAAGCCCATTTTCTGTCATGATTTTTTGTTATAGAAGTAGGATCCCACCACATCTATGATGATACCGGGTTTTGTCACAATTATCGTCATAGAAGTGTCATAAGTATGACAGGAAAAAAATTCGTTCGGCCCAAAATTTCACGGATGTGTCTTTTTTTTGTAGTGCATGGTATAGTTGGTACTCCTAGATCTGCTAGTTTCTTAGGTATTCCACCCTTAAAAGTATAATTAGCAAGCATGGTGGAAATTTCAGCTTCCGGTATCTTTCTTTTATTGGTAATAATATCTTTCAAGTATTTAGCATAAGGATTTACTTTAAGCATATCAGCTAAGCGCATACGTAAAAAGATAGGTCTAATCATTTCAGCAAAGCACTCAAAATCCTCATTATCCTTTTTCTTGGATGGCTTAGGAGGAAAGGGCATGGGTTTCTGAACCCATGGTTCTCTTTCTTTACCGTGCTCCCTAGCAACAAAGTCTCTCTTATCATAACGTTGATTCTTTGATTGTGGGTTATGAAGATCAATAGCAGGTTCAATCTCTACATCATTATTATTGCTAGGTTGAGCATCAACATGAACATTATCATTAACATTATCACTAGGTTCATGTTCATCACCAGATTGTGTTTCAGCATCAGAAATAGAAATAGTATTGGGATTCTTAGGTGTGTCTACAACAGGTTCACTAGAAGCATGCAAAGTCCTATCATTTTTCTTTTTCTTCTTTTTAGAAGGACTAGGTGCATCAACATTAGTTCTCTCAGAATCTTGCTCAATTCCCTTAGGGTGGCCCTCAGGATACAAAGGTTCCTGAGTCATTTTACTCATTCTAGTTGCTACTCTAACAGCCAAGTCATGTTTATTATTATTTAATTCATTGAGCAAATCATTTTGAGCCTTAAGCACTTGTTCTACTTGAGTGGTAACTATAGAAGCATGTTTACTAATGAGTTTAAGTTCACCTTTAACTCTAGACATATAATCACTCAAGTGTCCAATCATATAAGCATTACTTTTCAATTGTCTACCAACATAAGCATTGAAATTTTCTGGTCTAGCCATAAAATCATCAAATTCATCCAAGCATTGGCTAGCAAACTTAGTAGACGAGATTTCAACTTTATCATATCTATAGAGAGAATTTACCTTTACTACCTGTGTCGGGTTATCAAGACCATGTATTTCTTCGATAGGTGGTATATTAAGGCCATGTATTTCTTCAACAGGAGGTAAATTCTTAACTTCTTCAGCTTTAATACCTTTCGCTTTCATAGATTTCTTTGCCTCTTGCATATCTTCAGGACTGAGAAATAGAACACCTCTTTTCTTCGAAGTTGGCTTCCGAATTGGTTCAGGAAGTGTCCAATTATTTTCATTTGTCAACATATTATTCAATAGTAATTCATCTTGATCGATTGTTCTTTCCCTGAAAACACAACCAGCACAACTATCCGGGTGGTCTCTGGAAGCATAAGTTAGTCCATTATAAAAGATATTCTTGAGAGGATGATCAGGCAAAGCATTAAGTAATCAGAGAAGCCTCCCCCAAGCTTGTGGGAGACTCTCTTCTTCAATTTGCACAAAATTATATATTTCCCTTAAACCATCTCATTTCTTATGAGCAGGGAAATATTTAGCAGAGAAGTAATAAATCATATCCTCGGGACTACGCACACAACCAGGATCAAGAGAATTAAACCAAGTTTCAGCATCACCCTTTAATGAGAACGGGAATATCTTAAGGATACAGTAGTAGCGAGATTTCTCATCATTAGTGAACAGGGTGGCTATATCATTTAACTTAATAAGATGTGCCACAACAGTTTCAGATTCATAGCCATAAAAAGGATTGGATTCAACCAAAGTAATTATCTCAGGATCGACAGAGAAATCATAATCCTTATCAGTAACACAGATACGTGAAGTAGCAAAAGCGGGGTCATGTTTCATTCTAGCATTCAGAGACTTTTGTTTCAGCTTAGCTAATAATTTCTTAAGATCATATCTATCATTGCAAGCAAGAAAATCTCTAGCAGTTTCTTCATCCATAACATAACCCTCAGGCACAACAGGCAATTCATATCTAGGGGGAGAATTCTCATCATCATTTTCATCAATAATATCAGGTTCAATTATTTCATTCTCTCTAGCCCTAGCAAGTTGTTCATCACGAAATTCACCTAATGGCACAGTAGTATCAGGCATAGAAGTAGTTTCATCATAAGTATCATGCATAGTAGAAGTGGCATCATCAATAACATGCAACATATCAGCATTAATAGCAGAAGCAGGTTTAGGTGTCGCAAGCTTACTCATAACAGAAGGAGAATCAAGTGCAGAGCTAGATGACAGTTCCTTACCTCCCCTCGTAGTTAAGGGATAAATCTTAGTTCTTTCGTCTTTCAAGTTCCTCATAGTGATCAGCAAATATAAATCCCAAGTGACTCAAAGAATAGAGCTATGCTCCCCGGTAACGGTGCCACAAAATAGTCTTGATAACCCACAAGTATAGGGGATCGCAACAGTTTCCAACGGTAGAGTATTCAACCCAAATTTATTGATTCGACACAAGGGGAGCCAAAGAATATTCTCAAGTATTAGCAGTTAAGTTGTCAATTCAACCACACCTAGATAACTTAATATTTGCAGCAAAGTATTTAGTAGCAAAGTAGTATGGAAGTAACGGTAACAGTAGAAAACGTAAAAGTAATAGTTTTGTAGTAATTGTAACAGCAGCAACGGTAAAGTAAATAAGCAAAGAGCAATATATGAAAAGCTCGTAGGCATTGGATCCATGATGGATAATTATGTCGTATGAGACTCCTCATGTAATAGTTATAACATAGGGTGACACAGAACTAGCTCCAGTTCATCAATGTAATGTAGGCATGTATTCCGAATATAGTCATACGTGCTTATGGAAAAGAACTTGCATGACATCTTTTGTCCTACCCTCCCGTGGCAGCGGGGTCCTAATGGAAACTAAGGGATATTAAGGCCTCCTTTTAATAGAGTGCCGGACCAAAGCATTAACACTTAGTGAATACATGAACTCCTCAAACTACGGTCATCACCGGTAAGTATCCCGATTGTTATCACTTCGGGGTTAATGGATCATAACACATAATAGGTGACTATAGACTTGCAAGATAGGATCAAGAACTCACATATATTCATCAAAACATAATAGGTTCAGATCTGAAATCATGCCACTCGGGCCCTAGTGACAAGCATTAAGCATAGCAAAGTCATAGCAACATCAATCTCAGAACATAGTGGATACTAGGGATTAAACCCAAACAAAACTAACTTAATTACATGGTAAATCTCATCCAACCCATCACCGTCCAGCTAGCCTACGATGGAATTACTCACGCACGGCGGTGAGCATCATGAAATTGGTGATGGAGGATGGTTGATGAGGACGACGGCGTCAGATTCCCCTCTCCGGAGCCCCGAACGGACTCCAGATCAGCCCTCCCAAGAGAGATTAGGGCTTGGCAGCGGCTCTATATCGTTAAATGCAATGAATCTTTCTCCCTGATATTTTTCTCCGTGAACGTGAATATATGGAGTTGGAGTTGAGGTCGGTGTCGGTGTCAAAGCCGGCGGATCTCGGGTAGGGGGTCCCGGTCTGTGCGTCTAAGTCTAATGGTAACAGGAGGCAAGGGACACAATGTTTACCCAGGTTCGGGCCCTCTCGATGGAGGTAAAACCCTACTTCCTGCTTGATTGATCTTGATGATATGAGTATTACAAGAGTTGATCTACCACAAGATCGTAGAGGCTAAACTCTAAGAGCTAACCTATGATGATTATGATTGTTGTCATCTCCCCTATACAGACTAAACCCTCTGGTTTATATAGACACCGGAGGGGGCTAGGGTTTGCACAGAGTCGATTACAAAGAAGGAAATCTAACATCCGGATCGCCAAGCTTGTCTTCCACGCAAAGGAGAGTCCCATCCGGACACGGGGCAAAGTCTTGAGTCTTTGTATCTTCATAGTCCAACAGTCCGGCCAAAGTATATAGTTCGGCTATCCGGATACCCCTTAATCCAGGACTCCCTCAGTAGCCCCTGAACCAGGCTTCAATGACGATGAGTCCGGCGCGTAGTTTGTCTTCGGCATTGCAAGGCGGGTTCCATCTCCGAATACTCCAAAGCAATTATTGAACAATTAAATCGTGTCCGGATCTGCAAGATGATCTTCACATACCGCCGTAGAGAGAACAATATTCCACAAATGTAATATGCTGATAATTTTTGTACGGCGCGCTCCTGCATCGTGGCCCGACCCAATACGAATCGGTTTTTCTCGGCCTGCCTCGATACGCATTGCGAGGCAGTTTTATTGGTGCATCTTGCCAAAGCAGAGATCGTGTTCCCCTTATCGCGGGATCTTCTATCAACATGGGCGCGCGCAACCCCATGACGCCTATTAGTATGACTCCATGTTTTTTGGCAAGTCCCAAGTGGTCACGCTGAGGATGCTTGATATTCACCCCCTTTATAAAGGAGCCGAGGCCTATCCCTCTTTTCCACCACCCTTGCGCCTTTTCGCATCTCGAGTTCTAACACCCGGAGCCCCAGCTCGAGTACCTCGGATCCTCAATCAAGTCCGGATCCAACCTTCAAGGCCGGCCGGTGGCCTCCTCGGTCACAGAAGAGGACACTGCGAAGCTTAGGGAGGTCGGATATCTAACTGCCGACATCAAGCACAGGCTTCCTGCTCTAGGGCAGGTCATCCAACTCCCTAACCCAGCAAGAGCATTGTATTTGTTCCTCACTTCCTCCATGGCTTAGGCTTCTCCCTTGATCCCTTTGTGAGAGGGCTCATGTTCTACTACGAGCTAGATTTTCATGATCTAGCTCTGGACGCCATACTTCAAATCTCGTCGTTCATCATTGTGTGCGAAGCCTTTCTCCACATCACTCCGCACTTCGGCTTATGGCTCAAGACCTTTAATGTGAAGCCGAAGATGATTGAGGGGCGACACGCGGAGTGCGGAGGTGCTGTAATAAGCAGGAACACCGACGCTCCATGGCCAGAGGGCTCCTTCCCAGAGGTGTCCGATCTATGGCAGTGGATGTGGGTTTACGTCATGGCTCCCAGAGGCACAAAGTGTGTGGCTGCCCCCGACTTCCGTTTGGGTCCTCCTCCTCAACACGCGTCATGGACCAATGTAGGACGGGATATGGGGCCTGCTAATGATGTACCAACACTGCATAGCCGTATCCAAGAGCTTATTGAGAGGGACATTAGCCTTGCCATCATAATTCAGGTAATGCTAATCCGACAGATGTTGCCGTGCAAACGCCGGCCTCTCCGGATGTGGAAGTTCAATCCGGAAGGTCCGCGGACTATTCTGCACTTCTTCGGCCTGACGCTCGAAGGGATGTGTAAGTTATTCTTCGAACCATAAGCAAAGTGTCCGGACACCACCGAGGATGCGGGCCTGAGCTGCAATTGCCCAGATACCCAAGTAAGTAACCCAGAAACCGAACACTTCGTTTATATTTTGTCATAACTTTATTCAGAAAATCCTCCGTGGCTAGGAATGGCTCAGCAAGGCGGAGAGAATCAGGTGTCCGGCGCCACTTCCCGAAGGCTCGCCTAGTCCCGCTATAGCCAAGATGCTTGGCCGTGTGTTAAGTAGAGTGCCTTCGGGGAAAGGCGAAGGGAAGGACAGAGAAGCAGAGCTTCACACATTGCACATGCAAACCGGGGGAATTGCTACCTTCCCAGAGGAGGATAGTCGGGGAGGAGAATCTAAGGTTTCCTCCCCTCGTGGGAAGAAGAGGGCCGCCTCCGAAGACCCAGAGATGGAGGAACCCCGGGAAGGGAAGAGAACCTCACCAAGGGGCCCTGCCCCGAAGGGAGTCTTCACCGCGCCATGCCCGCAAATGGGCCAGCCCTCAACCGAGTTGTAAGCTAATCGTAAATACCAAGATAGCGCCTCCTCCTCCGAGAACGTGACCAGGATCCATTTTCTTTTTTTTGTAGTCCGGCTAGCAGATCTTCTCGACGGAGTTTGTCATCGGGGGATCTCCTTCCGGAGATGATGGAGAGTGAAACCCCACCAACCTCTCCATCCCATGGGGCTGGCGACCCCGAGGTGTCGTCACGGAGAAGTCCGGATTTGCCGAGGCCGAAAGCTAGCACTTCGGCCACCCTGAGCCCGGAGCGTTCGGCTCCCACGGGGGGGGGGGCGGTAAGGGAGATCCGGCACAGTTCGGAGGCCGGCCGGATGCGCTGACGGGCCTTCTGGAGCGAGTTTCTCTCTCGGAGGATCACCGTTCATTAATGAGCATGGTGCTTGCAAGGATTTCATCCGCCACAAGCGGGTTGAATGAAGCTTTTACGAGTCTACTCAGAGGCTTTGAGGTATGTGACGAAAACACGTAATTCTTGGTTATGGCGCACATGCTAGGTGTGCTCCATATGGATAGTAGCCTCTGAGACTCTAGGTGCCAGCCCAAGGCAGCAAACGGAGGATCACATCCTTGAGTAATAACCATACTGTGTTTATGCACAGGTGGCCAAGGATCTGGCAGCCAACCAGTCCGTTGAAGTTGCTGAACTAAGGCGACAAATTGGCGTCATTGATGCCGATATCACACTTGTGAACGAGCGGCTCAATGAGTCACAAGGTATGTGCTCTGTTTTCCTTATTTGTTATAGGGAGAAGCAAGAGGAGCATGTTGTTGACGTTGTATGCTTGGACTGTAGATGGGGCTTCTACCGTGGAAGCCCTGAGGGCGGAACTTGCCCTGGCCAAGGAACAAGCCCGGGCTAGCGATGCGGCTGCCCTAAAGGCGTCTGAAGAGTTGAGAGCCGAACAGGCTGCTCGTCGCTGAAGCAAAGACAAAGTAGCCGAGATGGCTGTGGAGCTGAAAAATGTTGCCGAACGGTATGAGCTTCTTGAAAAAGATAAGAAGGCTATTTTGACTGACCTGAAGAAGGCACTTGATGCGGCCAAGGAGACGCGGTCCAAAATTAGGGATGCGCGGGAGGAGCTTCGACAGGCCGGGGAAATCACGGCTGGAAACCCCTACTTGTTGCGGATGAAGTTTCTAGATCCGAAGTACGCTCTTCTGGATCATCGTTGGAGTCCGGTAGACGCGTGTGCGGATTTGGCGAAGAGTACGGCTGATGCGGCCAAGTTTTTCGAGGATCAAAAAGATAATGAAGTGGAAAAGTTGTTCTGGTCGCAATTCGGTGCTCCAACGCGCACATTGCCGTTGAGTGAGAAGATAGCTGCTGTGGCCGAGCTCCATAGGTTGTCCGGACTTGTAATACGGTCTGCGATAGACCATCTATGGCCAAAGGGGCCCAAGCTAGACAATTATTTTGGTTTAGTGCAACAATTCCTTGGTGCCGTATCATGGATTGATGCCATGAAGAGTTCGGCGTGCATAGAGGGTGCACGGATGGCCCTTGCCCGCGTTAAAGCATATTGGACAGATATGGAGGCCACCATCATTGCGACCCAGAATCCGGCGGGAAGCCAAGATCCGTCCGAGCACTACTTGGATCAGGTAGTAGAAGGCGCTCGCTTAATAGAGTCTCAGTGCTCGAAGAGTGTCATGTTTGAGTGACAAATCTTATCATTGTAAAAACAATGTTATTTTAATTATGGAGGCTATGTTTATACTTTTTGCCCGAAAGTGTTATTGTGCCTCCTATGCGGCCGTTTTATGTATATATGCAATTTTGAAAGTTAGCAGTCGTTGGCTTCAGTCCCCACGCATATAATGCGGGGGTGTTCGTGAAAATATGAATAATCACACTTGATCCAATGTCTTGGTCCATTAAGGAGGTGATCGCACGTCGAACGAGGCAGTCGAACTATATAGCTTTAACACTTTCACTTAGCCATAGGAGTTTGACGGTGGGGCTACTATGTAGCCCCTGGTACTTTTGCATGCATCCGAATATGGGCGCGTGTGTACATGACCGAGAAATGGTCCTTCGTTAATGCGGGGGAATCCTAAAGATTCTGAAAAGTCTTCGAGTGGTTGAATAGTCTCTCGCTACATCATGACAGTCAGTTTTCGGCTTTCTCTACTGAGGTGCTCATCCGGAATAACCAGGGCACAATCGCAGTAGTTCTCCTTTGGCCGCCTTAGCCGATAAGAACGGAACGTAAGGCGGCAAACCCAGGAGCCGGGCAAACCCAACATTTGACCCAAAGCCATGATTTGGAGTGATGCATATAAGGCCAAACTCGCGACGCCGAACACTCCCTAAGGTATTCGGACTTTATAACATATACTGGGCTGAGTAACGCCCTTTATTATGAACCCTGTATTTCCAGGTACGTGCATTAGTCTGTCATGGCTAAATGACAATAACGGCAGTGTCCTCTATGGGTGTAGTGCCCACGGGATGTGTAAGCAACAAGAGACAATAAAGAAGGTTTACACAGGGGCTTAATCTGAAGAGAAACCTTTGAGCGGGGCCCTGCTGCACGTCTGCGCCTTTGTCTCTGTTGTGCCGTGTCCTGGGAGGGTATCGCACGGATGGTGCCTGCAAAAGAGGAAAACTCGTGTAGAAGAGTATGACGTAAGCATGCGAAGAGTTGGCTATCATCAATGGATAGTAAAGGTGTAGGACAATGGCCTGTTAATAAGGTCAACCCGAGAGTTGGGCTTTAAAATCTATAGCCCCTGGTGTCCTCTATGGGATTACATGTGAGGCGCCCGGATCAGATTTATCTGGGATGCCGGACTCGTCTAACCGTGTCAGTGGTCTTAACGACCAATCATGCTTTCTGGTATTAGAGGCCGCTTAGATTCCGGTTGCTGGAGCCGTTGCGTACTCTTCCGTGTGTGAGGAACATTCTGTGTTTCCGTTAACAGTGATGACACCACGTGGACCGAGCATCTTGAGTTTAAGGTAGGCGTAGTGCGGCACTGCGTTGAAGCGGGCGAAGGCCGTTCTCCCAAGTAATGCATGATAACAGCTTTGGAGGGGGGCGATGGTGAAGAGTAGTTCTTCGCTTCTGGAGTTGCCTGGGGAGCCGAATGTTACCTCTAGTACGAGGGAGCCCCTGCAGTGGGCTTCAACGCCTGGTATCACCCCTTCAAAGGTGGTATTACTTTGGCTGATTCTGGATGGATCTATCCCCATCCTGAGGACGGTGTCTTGGTATATTAGATTAAGACTACTGCCGCCGTCCATGAGGACCCTAGTGAGATGGTATCCGTTGATTATTGGGTCGAGCACCAAGGCAGCTGATCCTCCGTGCCGCATACTAGTTGGGTAGTCCCTGTGATCGAAGGTGATCGGGCAGGCCGACCAGTGGTTAAGTTTGGGGGCCACGGGCTCTATAGCATACATGTCTCTGAGCGCGCGTTCGCGCCTTATTGTGATTATGTGAGTCACGTGGATCATGTTTACTGTTTTTACTTCTGGTGGGAATTTTTTCTGTCCCTTAGTGTTCGGCTGGCGAGGCTCATCCTCGTCTTCACTTGGTGTTTCCCTTCCCCTGTGTTCGGCGTTTAATTTGCCGGCCTGCTTAAAGACCCAGCATTCTCTATGAGTGTGGTTCGCAGGTTTCTGGGGGGTGCCATGGATTTGGCACAGTCTGTCCAGGACCTTATTCAGGCTGGATGGTCCTTCTTTGCTGCCTTTAAGTGGCTTATTTTGTTGACCGGGTCGGGAGCCCCTGAATCCGGCATTGACCGTTGTGTTGTCCGGACTTTCTTCCTTGTTTCGACGTTTGTTTTTATTGCGTTGTGGCTTCCCGTTGCCATCCCTGATTTTGGAAGTACTTGGGTCGCTGGTACCTCGATGGGCCAACCAGCCGTCTTCACCTGCGCAAAAGCGGGTCATAAGGCTTGTTAGGGCTGCCATTGTCCTCGGCTTTTCTTGGCCGGGGTGTCTGGCGAGCCACTCGTCCCGGATATTGTGCTTGAAGGCCGCTAGGGCTCCGGCATCCGGACAGTCGACATTTGATTCTTCTTAGTGAGGAATCTGTTCCAAAGCTTGCGGGTGGACTCTCCGAGCTGTTGAATTATGTGACTTAAATCGTCAGCGTCCGGAGGTCGGACATAGGTCCCTTGAAAATTGGCCCTAAAAGCGTCCTCGAGTTCCTCCCAACTTCCGATTGAATTTTTGGGGAGGCTTTTCAACCAGTGTCAAGCTGGTCCTTTCAACTTGAGGGGAAGGTATTTGATGGCGTGGAGGTCGTCCCCATGAGCTATGTGGATATGCAGGATAAAATCCTCAATCCAGACCCCAGGGTCTATCGTTCCGCCATATGCATCTATGTTTACAGGTTTAAAACCCTGTGGGAATTCGTGGTCCAATACCTCTTCGGTGAAGCACAGAGGGTGAGTGTAACACCCCGGATGTAACTTTCCATAATTGTAACTCCAACTCTTGGCATTTCCGGCTATGTTATATGTTATTTCCTCCGTAGTTGGGTTTTTGTCTTTTGTTTTGCATTTTGTTCATGTCATGCATCTCATCTCCTAGCATCATGCGCATTGCATCTGCATGTTTTCATAAAGATTGCATTCATTCGTTGTTGCCGCGTTCCCCCCTTGCATTCGTTATCCCTTTCGAGACCAACCGTTCATTTGTTGTCCGGCCGTTTGAGCCTCTCTGCACAGCCACCGACCACCTCCGCAACCTAGTCTGAAAACTTCTCCCGGACCCGACCCGGGCTGTCATGACCAATGGGTCCGGATCATCCCCAAATGTCTACAAAACATCTCCATTTTCTTTATTGGACGTCCTAACATATATTTTCTCAGCCGTCCGATTACGATCGGAGGGTCATTCTAGCCCCTTCCTAGAATCCATTTGCTATATATAGACCCCCTAACTAACCTAGACAAACCACCTGATTTCTAGGGATCCTACCCTAGTGCCGCCACCATCTACATCGGGATCCTCCCTGATCCAAAGTCCTCCCTCGTTCATCAAAAGCCAACCCAAATCTATCCCCTCCTCGATCCACCTCCCTGCCCGAGCTCCTCACCGCGCCACCGAAGCCCGAGCCGCCACCTCGCCGTCCTTCGTCCTCGCAACGCCCACGTCGAGCAAGAGGAGCTCACTGCTCAACCTCGAGCACGCACCCAAGACCCATGGCGCCCCTCTCGTGTGCGCCTCCTCCTCCTGCTGCTCCATGCATCCCTTCCGTGTTGTGCAATGCACGAGGAGAGCCGAGCTCCTCCCGATCCAGAGCTCCGTCGTCTTCCTCGCGACCCCCGCCGCCTCGTCTCACCGCCGACGATCACCAGCACCTCCAGGTCACGCCGCCGGGCCTCCCTCGCGCCCTCTTCCTTTCCCTCTCCTTGTCTCACCTCTCTCTGTCTCTCTTTGCCAGGGACAGGAACCAGACGAGCCCGTGCGTCAGCCTTGGCCTCGTCACCGTGCCGCTCTGACCTCCCATCCGCACCGTCCCACGCCGGACCTCGTCGGTGAGACCCCGCTGTCGCGCATCCCCGTCTCTCTCTCTCTCTCTCTTGCCCTCTCTGACCTCCCCTGCTCTCCCCTTCCCTGTTGAACAGGAAGGAGCAGCATCGCCCACATCCATGGCGCCCCTTGCCTCGTCTCGGTCCGGTGGATCCGGACGCCCAAGACCTCGCCGCCCCTGCTTCGCTGGCCTCCTCTGCTTCGCCTGCAAGCCCGCTTCCCCGCCGGTCCATCGCCGTTGCCAGCCACCGGCCTTGCCTCTGCTTCGAGCGACAGGACAGCGCCTCGCCCGCGTTGACTCCGTCCTCGGCCACGTCCCATGACCCAACGAGTGTGGGCCGCATCCCGCGCCAAGCCAAGCCAGATCCGGCCTGCCCGGCCTCCTCCACCGACCGGCCCATGAGGCCTGGTGAGCCTCCCAGTTCCTGTAGCTCCAGATTCGGCCCGTAGGTGTTTTTTCCCGCTCTGCGAATTTGTCCAATTATCCGGAGAGTGCAGATTTACAGAAAAACCCCTAAGCATCATGCATATAATAACTCATGAACCGTGAATCGGATTAAAATGATTTAAACATGTAAAATGCTTAGAATTTTGTGTGGATTAATAATATGCCACTTTAATCCATGTTTAAAATGTTTAAAATGTTGTTTGTTTAAATTTGCTCAAATGCCATGTTAAAATGATTTATTTCATAACTAAATAACTGTAGCTTGGTTTTAAATAAACTTTATATGTAAATGGGGTGGAAAATGCCTAGTTTAACATGGTGCATTCTATTTTGCTGTTTAACAACATTAAAATTGTGTTCAGGTCAGAACAGTACCAAATTCGAAATATGCATATGGGGATTTTCCGGAATTGTGTTTGTTGTTCCGGCCTCATTTAAACTTGCCTAGATAGGTAGCTTAATTATGCTTCACCCCTTGCCATGTTTAACAACATTTAATATTGTTGAGTACCTAAACAGGAGTGAACGAAATAATCAAATGTGGTGTTTTGTCAATATGCAACTCATTGCATATTGAGCTCCACTTAACTTGTAGTATTGTTTGTTGCACTTTGCCATGCCATGCCTTATTAAACCGGACATGCATCAATACTTGATTGTGCATCATGCCATGATTATGCTGGTGTGTTTACCATGGTGCCTGCTTATTTCCGGTGTTGCTTCTTCTTGATAGTTCCGGTAACGTTGCGATTGTGAGGATTCGTTCGACTACGCCCGTTCGTCTTCTTCATGGACTCGTTCTTCTTCCTAGCGGGATCTCAGGCAAGATGACCGCTACCCTGGATCTCACTACTATCATTTCTATGCTAGTTGCTTCGTTCTATCGCTTTGCCGCGCTACCTATCTCTTGTTGCTCAAGCCTCCCAAATTGCCATGTCAGCCTCTAACCTTTTTCACCCTTCCTAGCAAACCGTTGCTTGGCTATGTTACCGCTTTTGCTCAGCCCCTCTTATAGTGTTGTTAGTTGCAGGTGAAGATGAAGATTGCTCCATGATGGACAGGATTATGTTGGGATATCACAATATCTCTTATTTAATTAATGCATCTATATACTTGGTAAAGGGTGGAAGGCTCGGCCTTATGCCTGGTGTTTTGTTCCACTCTTGCCGCCCTAGTTTCCGTCATACCGGTGTTATGTTCCTTGATTTTGCGTTCCTTACGCGGTTGGGTGATTTATGGGACCCCCTTGACAGTTCGCTTTGAATAAAACTCCTCCAGCAAGGCCCAACCTTGGTTTTACCATTTGCCTCACCTAAGCCTTTTTCGCTTGGGTTTCCGGAGCCCGAGGGTCATCTTTATTTACCCCCCGGGCCAGTGCTCCTCTAAGTGTTGGTCCAAACTAGAGCACCGTGTGGGACCGTCCCTTGGCAACTTGGGTTATGTTGGTACTCGTACGCTTAGCTTATCCGGTGTGCCCTGAGAATGAGATATGTGCAGCTCCTATCGGGATTTGTCGGCACATCCGGGCGGTCTTGCTGGTCTTGTTTTACCAATGTCGAAATGTCTTGTAAACCGGGATTCGGAGACTGATCGGGTCTTCCTGGGAGAAGGAATATCCTTCGTTAACCGTGAGAGCTTGTGATGGGCTAAGTTGGGACACCCCTGCAGGGTGTAAACTTTCGAGAGTCGTGCCCGCGGTTATGTGGCAGATGGGAATTTGTTAATGTCCGGTTGTAGATAACTTGACACTTGACTTAATTAAAACGCATCAACCGCGTGTGTAACCGTGATGGTCTCTTTTTGGGCGAGTCCGAGAAGTGAACATGGTTTTGGGTTATGTTTGACGTAAGTAGGAGTTCAGGGTCACTTCTTGATCATTGCTAGCTTCACGACCGTTCCGTTGCTTCTCTTCTCGCTCTTATTTGCGTATGTTAGCCACCATATCATGTTTAGTCGTCGTTGCAACCTCACCACTTAACCCCTTCCTTTCCCATTAAGCTTTGCTAGTCTTGATACCCATGGTAATGGGATTGCTGAGTCCTTGTGGCTCACAGATTACTACAACAACAGTTGCAGGTACAGGTTATGCGATGATCATGACGCGAGAGTGATGCTTGCTTGTTTTGGAGTTCTTCTTCTGCTTCTTCTTTGATCAGGGGATAGGTTCCAGGTCGGCAGCCTGGGCTAGCAGGGTGGATGTCGTTTGAGTTTCTGTGTGTTTCATCCGTAGTCGGATGATGCTCTTGTGTATGATGTTGTTGTATTCGTGTGGCATTGTATGCCTTTTGTATGTATCCCCAACTATTATGTAATGGTACGATGTAATGATATCAACCTTGCAAAATCGTCTCCAATATGCGCTTCTATCCTTGGTGGGACCTTCGAGTTCCTTTAGGATAGGGTCGCATATTGGGCGTGACAGTGAGCAGACCCTCTGTATCTGGACGTGTTGTGGCATGTCGTTGGCAGTTGTTGTGTCCGGTGTTGATTCCGAACTGGTATCCGATCAGTCTGATCGTTTTGATGACCATAGTCCTGCGCTGGGGCGTGTCCTCTAGATCCATAGATGGACCTAGTCGCACCGGCCTTTTTATCTAGGGGCTCACGTAAATTGTGTGCGGCGTCAGTAGCTGCTCTATTATGGTTACAAAATGGTTGGTTCGGCCTACTGGCCGTATTTTTTGGTGGAACGGCTTCGTCATCGAATTCTGGTAGCAGCTTGCGCTTTGGATAGCTCTTTGTTTGGCGATCGTCGTCGTACTTTTCTTCAGTGTCTAGTACTTTATTCCATCTGCGATTGAGCTTTTCCTGTGCGGCTTTAAGCCTTTGCTTCTCCTTCTTTAGACTTCTCGCAATGGACATAAGCCTTCTGTGGAGGTTATCTCATTCCAAACGTGTTTCCAGGATGATGAATGCGTCGTCGTCCGGGCTGTGCTCCTGTCCCGTGGTAGTTTGATGAGTTCGTCCCTCGGGATCACTGTGATCGGGTGTCTGCTCCGGGCTATGTTCGGCGTGACCTGGCTCATCCTGCTCCATCGCTAGGTCCATATGGTAGTTGTTGCCTTCGGGGTTGACTAGGGTGTCGATCTTTCTAGCGCTATTATCGTTGTTTTTACTATGACTTGACTTAGAGCGGCGTCTGCACCGTTGTTTTGGCTTTTGTCCGGGGGTTTTATCCTCCGTTCTGTCACCGTCGTCCTCCATAGGCGTATCCACCATGTATATATCATATGATGAGGTGGCAGTCCAGCGCCCCGTAGGTGGTGGTTCTGGATCGTCTCCTGCACCGACATCCATACCGTCGGTGTCATCAGAGTCAAAGTCAAGCATGTTTGTTACATCGTCGACAGTGGCTATGAAGTGGGTGGTGGGTGGGCAATGAATTTCTTCGTCGCTTCTTCCCCCTTGGGCCGGAAATAGTTTGGCCAAGAGTCTCCTGACAAGGAGAGAGACTTTAATGAGTTCAGCGTGTCGCCAAGGGGCGAGTGCTGGAAGATATCCGCAGCGGCAAATTCCATTACTGGAGCCCAGCCAGAATCGGCAGGCTCGAGAACGCGCGGTCCGGGACCTACAGCCGGACACAAGTCCGAGGATCCGGAAACACATGCTTCCTTGTGGATGAAGTCCATGTTTGGCTCTACCACCGATGAGTGTGCGGCTTTCGGGGCGGGGTCCACCCACCCGTCCTCGGATGACGCAATCTGCCCCAGATTTAGGTCCGGGGCTTCTACAGGCGCGATATCCCGAGTATTGTCTGACAGCAGGTCTAAGCCGTGCTCATCGTGACTGTTCGGCGCTCCTGGCGTAGCCCCGAATCCGTCGAAGATCAAGTCTCCGTGGATATTGGATGTGTAGTTCAAGTTTCCGAACCTGACCTAATGGCCGGGGGCATAGTTGTCGATCTGCTCTAGATGGCCAAGTGAATTGGCCCGCGGTGCAAAGCCGCCGCATAGGAAGATCTGTCTGGGGGAAAAAGTCTCACCCTGGACCGTGTTGTTGTTGATGATTGAAGCAGCCATCGAGCCTTGCAGCGACGACACAGAGGAACTCTCAATGAAAGCACCAATGTCGGTGTCAAAACCGGCGGATCTCGGGTAGGGGGTCCCGATCTGTGCGTCTAAGGCTAATGGTAACAGGAGGCAAGGGACACAATGTTTACCCAGGTTCGGGCCCTCTCGATGGAGGTAAAACCCTACTTCCTGCTTGATTGATCTTGATGATATGAGTATTACAAGAGTTGATCTACCACGAGATCGTAGAGGCTAAACTCTAAGAGCTAAACTATGATGATTATGATTGTTGTCATCTCCCCTATACAGACCAAACCCTTCGGTTTATATAGACACTGGAGGGGGATAGGGTTTACACTGAGTCGGTTACAAAGAAGGAAATCTAACATCCGGATTGCCAAGCTTGTCTTCCACGCAAAGGAGAGTCCCATCCGGACACGGGGCGAAGTCTTGAGTCTTTGTATCTTCATAGTCCAACAGTCCAGCCAAAGTATATAGTCCGGCTGTCTGGATACCCCTTAATCCAGGACTCCCTTAGTCGGTGGAGCTCCAGGGGGCCCACGAGGCAGGGGGCACGCCCTGGGGGGGCGCCCCCCACCCTTGTGGACAGGGTGTGGGCCCCTGTTGTTGATTCTTTCGCCGATATTTTTTATTAAATCCAAAAAGTTGCTCCGTGGATTTTCAGGTCATTCCGAGAACTTTTACTTCTGCACAAAAATAACACCATGGCAGTTCTGCTGAAAACAGCGTCAATCCAGGTTAGTTCCATTCAAATCATGCAAGTTAGAGTCCAAAACAAGGGCAAAAGTGTTTGGAAAAGTAGATATGATGGAGACGTATCAATAAGTAACATGTATATCAAATATACCTTTGTTCACTTTGCCATTCTTCTTATCCGCCAAATGTTTGGGGCAGTTTCGCTTCTAGTGACCATTTCCTTTGCAGTAGAAGCACTCAGTTTCAGGCTTGGGTCCAGCTTGGGGCTTCTTCCCGGGAGTGACAACTTGCTTGCCATTCTACTTGAAGTTCCCTTTCTTTCCCTTTGCCCTTTTCTTGAAACTAGTGGTCTTGTTAATCATCAACACTTGATACTCTTTGATTTCTACCTTCATCGATTTCAGCATCACGAAGAGCTTGGGAATCGTTTTCGTCATCCCTTGCATACTATAGTTCATCACGAAGTTCGAGTAACTTGGTGATGGTGACTAGATAACTCTGTCAATCACTATCTTATCTGGAAGATTAACTCCCACTTGATTCAAGCGATTGTAGTACCCAGACCTTCTGAGCACATGCTCACTAGCTAAGCTATTCTCCTCCATCTTTTAAGCAAAGTACTTGTCAGAGGTTTCATACCTCTCGACACGGGCATGAGTCTGAAATACCAATTTCAGCTCTTGGAACATCTCATGTGCTCTGTGGCGTTCAAAATGTTTTTGAAGTACCGGTTCTAAGCCGTAAAGCATGGTGCACTAAACTATCATGCAGTCATCATATTGAGCTAGCCAAACGTTCATAACGTCTGCATCTGCTCCTGCAATAGGTCAGTCACCTAGTGGTGCATCAAAGACATAATTCTTCTGTGCATCAATGAGGATAAACCTCAGAACACGGACCCAGTCCGCATCATTGCTACTATCATCTTTCAACTTAGTTTTCTCTAGGAACATATAAAAAACATAGGCAAGCTACAACGCGAGCTATTGATCTACAACATAATTTGCAAAATACTATCAAGACTAAGTTCATGATAAATTAAAGTTCAATTAATCATATTACTTAAGAACTCCCACTTAGATGGACATCCCTCTAGTCATCTAAATGATCACGTGATCCATATCAACTAAACCATGTTCGATCATCACGTGAGATGGAGTAGTTTTCAATGGTGAACATCTCTATGTTGATCATATCTACTATATGATTCATGCTCGACCTTTTGGTCTCCAGTGTTCTAAGACTATATCTGCATATGCTAGGCTCGTCAAGTTTAACCCGAGTATTCTGGGTGTGCCAAACTGGCTTGCACCCGTTGTATGTGAAGTAGGGCTTATCACACCCGATCATCACGTGGTGCCTCGGCACGACGAACTGTAGCAACAGTGCATACTCATGGAGAACACTTATACCTTGAAATTTAGTGAGGGATCATCTTATAATGCTACCGCCATACTAAGCAAAATAATATGCATAAAAGATAAATATCACATGCAATCAAAACATGTGACATGATATGGCCATCATCATCTTGTGCCTTTGATCTCCATCTCCAAAGCACCATCATGATCTCCATCATTGTCGTCTCGCCCACTATTGCTTCTACGACTATCGCTACCGCTTAGTGATAAACTAAAGCAATTACATGGCGATTGCATTTCATACAATAAAGCGAAAACCATATGGCTCCTGCCAGTTGCCGATAACTTTGCTACAAAACATGATCATCTCATACAACAATTAATATCACATCATGTCTTGACCATATCACATCACAACAAGCCCTGCAAAAACAAGTTAGATGTCCTCTACTTTGTTGTTGTAAGTTTTAGGTGGCTGCTACGGGCTTCTAGCAAGAACTGTTCTTACCTATGCATCAAAACCACAATGATTTTTCGTCAAGTGTGCAGTTTTAACCTTCAACAAGGATCGGCCGCGTAGTCAAACTCGATTCAACTAAAGTTGGAGAAACAGACACCCGCCAACCACCTATTTGTAAAGCACGTCGGTAGAATCAGTCTCATGAACGCGGTCATGTAATGTCGGTCCGGGCCGCTTCATCCAACAATACCGCCGAATCAAAGTAAGACGTTGGTGGTAAGCAGTATGACTATTATCGCCCACAACTCTTTGTGTTCTACTCGTGCATATATCATCTACGCATAGACCTAGCTCGGATGCCACTGTTGGGGAACGTAGTAATTCAAAAAAGTTCCTATGAACACGCAAGATCTATCTAGGAGATGCATAACAACGAGACGGGAGAGTGTGTCCACGTACCCTCGTAGACCGAAAGCGGAAGCTTTATGTTAACGCGGTTGATGTAGTCGAACCTCTTCATGATCCAACCGATCTAGCACCGAACGTACAGCACCTCCGAGTTCAACACACGTTCAGATCGATGACGTCCCTCGAAATCTTGATCCAGCAGAGGGTTGAGGGAGAGTTCTGTCAGCATGATGACGTGATGATGGTGTTGATGATGTGATCCGCGCAGGGCTTCGCCTAAGCACTACGATGATACTATCGGAGGAGTAAACGGTGGAGGGGGGCACCGCACACGGCTAAGACAATGTTGGGCCCTTGGGGTGCCCCCCTGCCCCCGTATATAAAGGAGGGAGGAGGAGGCCGGTCACCAGGGGCGCGCCAAGGGAGGGGGGAGTCCTACTAGGACTCCACTCCTAGTAGGATTCCCCACCCCCCTTGTTTCCTTCTTATGGAGGTGGAAAGGGGGAAGGAGAGGGAGTAGGAGAAGGAAAGGGGGGTGGTGCCCCCTTTCCCTAGTCCAATTGGGCCTCCTCCCTTGTGGGGGCGCACCAGCCCCTTGTGGGCTGGTTAGCCTCCCTCCCATGGCTCATGTGGCCCATATCTTCCACCGAGGGGTTCCGGTAACCCTTCCGGTACTCCGGTTTGTACCCGATACACTCCGGAACCCTTCCGGTGTCCGAATACCACCTTCCAGTATATCAATCTTTACCTCTCGACCATTTCGAGACTCCTCGTCTTGTCTGTCATCTCATCCGGGACTCCGAACAAACTTCGGTCATCAAAACACGTAACTCATAATATAAATCGTCATTGAACGTTTAGCGTGCGGACCCTATGGGTTCGAGAACTATGTAGACATGCATGATCGAGACACATCTTCGATCAATAACCAATAGCAGAACTCGGATGCTCATATTGGCTCCTATGTATTCTACGAAGATCTTTATCGGTCAAACCGCACAACAAAATACGTTGTTCCCTTTGTCATCGGTATGTTACTTGCCCGAGATTCGATCGTCGGTATCATCATACCTAGTTCAATCTCATTACCGGCAAGTCTCTTTACTCGTTCCGTAATGCTTCATCCCGTAACTAACTCATTAGTCACATTGCTTGCAAGGCTTATAGTGATGAGCATTACCGAGAGGGCCCAGAGATACCCTCCGATGCATGGAGTGACAAATCCTAATATCGATTTATGCCAACCCAACAAACACCTTCGGAGACACTTGTAGAGCATCTTTATAATCACCCAGTTACGTTGTGACGTTTGATAGCACACAAGGTGTTCCACTGGTATCGGGAGTTGCATAATCTCATAGTCAGAGGAACATGTATAAGTCATGAAGAAAGCAATAGCAATAAAACTTATCTATCATTATGTTAAACTAACGGATGGGTCTTGTCCATCACATCATTCTCTAATGATGTGATCCCGTTCATCAAATGACAACACATGTCTATGGTCAGGAAACATAACTATCTTTGATTAACGAGCTAGTCAAGTAGAGGCATACTAGGGACGCTTTATTTTGTCTATGTATTCACACATGTACTAAGTTTTCGGTTAATACAATTCTAGCATGAATAATAAATATTTATGATGATATAAGGAAATATAAATAACAACTTTATTATTGACTCTAGGGCATATTTTCTTCAGTGGGGCCAAGTGTACACACCTAATATATGTTATGAAGGAGTTTTGAAGATGGAGAAGATTCTGAACATTATCACTTGCAAGGTGTTGCATGAGATGAACTCTTTATTGGATGTACCATACACCAAAGAGGAGATTAAATGCGCAGTTTTCCATATGTCTCTTTTCTACTCCCTCCGTTCTTAAATATAAGTCTTCGGAGAGATTCCACTATGGACCACATACGGAGCAAAATGAGTGAATCTATACTCTAAAATGCATCCAGATACATCCGTATGTGGTCCATAGTGAAATCTCTACAAAGACTTATATTTAGGAACGGAGGAAGTATATGAAATTTAGCAAATCCGAAAAAAAAAGTACAACCGTGGGGCGCGTGCATCCTAGCAGCTGCATCAGCAGAAGCAAGCTGGCCGGGTGCCGCGTGGGGCGCGTTGGCGGTTGCGACGAGCCTTGACCGGTGGTGCGTGCCACCCGCCAACAATAGGCATGTCGTCAAAACCGTGGCGCGCACGGGCGCTCCTCCTGGTTTCCCTCCAAATCGGGCCCTCCGCCCGCCTCATGCGACGTCCTCCGCCAGCTCCCTCCCGCCCCCTCGCACCTCGCCGTCCTCATTCCTTCCATGGCGGAGAGGGCGCTGCCGCCGCCCGTGCCCGAGCAGGCCTCCGCCGCCCTCGCCGCGCCGCGCCAGCTCAGGGCGCCGCCGGACCAGACCTACGTCGTCAAGGTCCAGAAGGACCAGATATACCGCGTGCCGCCCCCCGAGAACGCCTACCTCGCCGAGCGGTACCGTGCGGAGCGCGCCGGCGGCGGCAAGAGCGGCGGCGGCTCGTCGTGCTCGACTACCCTCCTGCTCACGCTCGGCCTGGCGGCCGCCGCGGTGCTGCTCCTGGGCGCCAGCGTCTGGCTCTCCGTCGTGGTGATGCGGCCGGCCCCGCCGAGCTTCTCCGTGAACAGGCTCTCCGCGCGCAATGCGTCGGCGCAGCGCCACGCGGAGGTGGACTACGACTTCTTCCTCACGGCGATCAACCCCAACAAGGTGACCGCGCTGTGGTACAAGGACGGGGGCACGGCCAGGCTGCTGCACCAGGGCACGGCCCTGGCCAAGGCTGCGGACGTGGGGACGCCCGAGGACGGCGGCGTGGACGCCAAGGACTTCAACGTGCTGCTGCACGGCGGCGGCCACGCGACACCCAAGGCGGTGGAGAAGGCGCTCAGGGGGTCGAAGAAAGAGGCCGTGGCGCTGGAGCTCGCCGTGGAGTTCCCCGTGCAGGTGCACGTGGGCGCACTCGCGTTCGCGGCCAAGAGGCTGGCCGTGGCGTGCGAGATCAGAACGGCGGGGCTAGGGAAGCACGTGCACATTTCGTCGCAGAAGTGCAGGAGCAGCTTCGGGAAGTGACCGACGCCGACCGCCGCGCGCCGCGGTGGCGCGCCGGCGCTTTGTGCATAGTGGGATCGAGGGCCGAACGGGCAGGCACGGCGACGTGTCAAGTGTGGATGGTGGGATCGTACGTGTACGTCGCGTGTAAATGTGTCTTTTAGCTCGTGCTTGATGACTCTCGAGGCTCTTTGTGTGCAAATATGTGTAAGTTGTTACTAACCGGAATCTGGACTTGCTGGACTTGTGTATAATCATGGAAGATTGTTCACTCGTGATACATGTGTCCTAGAGGTGTACCATCCACTTCGGTTTCCTGCAATCCTCAAATCTAACCCATATGCTCGGGTTGTGCGGCACCCTTGGAACACAATCCATATATGGGGCGGATTTGTGGCTGCTTGGACGCGTCCGTCACGTCAGATTGATGGACGGACGCAAAAACATTTTGCTCCGTCGAGGGAGGTCACCGATTTGGTGGCTGCATTCATGGCGTGGGTCGGTGCGCCGTCCGAGGGGCCAAGAACCTGGCTATTTAACCCGAACGGCGAGGGCAAACCCTAGCCGCCACATCGCACCCCCTTTCCTTTCGTCTCCGCCACCATTGCTTCCCCGTATGTGCCTCCTTACGCTCTGACCCTTGCTATCAGCCATGGTTTGGCAGAAGCCGGAGCGTTGGGCAGAGATAGCGGCCGAGTCTCTCGCATTGCGCCGGCATGAAGGGCATGGAGGAGCAGGCGCCGGGCATGGAGGAGGCGGAGGCGGAACAGTTGGAGGTGAAGCAAGCGGGTGTTGCCGCCCACGTGACGCTCGTCACCGATCTCGGCATCGTGGTCGAAAACCAAACCATCCTCGGTTCGCCCCAGTCCGAGCGGGAGCTGGCGGCGAACCACCACCTTATCCACCTGCGCTATGTGAGGCAGGAGCGGCTCTTCGCAGACGATGGCGAGGAGGAAACGCCGGAGATCCGCCCTGCCGCCTGACCACGAGGTTGGCGGTTTCGACAAGAGGGTCATCTACATCTTGATGATGACGAGTAGAATTAGGGCAGATTGCTTTTTGAATATACCAGCTTGTTCGTTTCATACATGGAGTAGGTACGATGAAACAAACGTTGCACGAAGGTAGCATGAGAATGAGGATCTGCAAATGTGGGATGTGGTTGCAATCGTAGATAAACAAGGGGTGACCGGCTTCACGTCCGTGAACATATAGGGGGTCATATTTGATCAGGATGTACATAATTGTTTTTCTACTGCCCTGCCCAGTCCTGCCAAGTAGCAGGCCCGGGAGCCGGTAAAACGTCTCGAAGCAGGTGACCCAGCGTCGCCGTTCCTTTTTTTTGCTTTGTGCGGAGGGCCTGTCTTCTTTGTTGAAGTACTACAATGTCAGATACATTGACAGAGGCATAAGAATCAGCTATCGATCACCTTGGGTGACACACTTACTATTTGCAGATGACAGTTTGATCTTCATCAGCGCAAACACCCACAGTGCGGCGAGACTCAATGAGATTTTGAGAATATATGGTGAGGCTTCGGGACAGTGTGTGAATCGCGCAAAGAGCGCCATCTACTTCAGTTCGAATACACCGGCCCAGCTCAAGCATCATTTGAAAGCCATCCTCGACATCGACATTGAGGCCTTTAGTGAGCGTTACTTGGGACTGCCTACGGCGGTCGGGCGCATCACGAGCAGGGCCTTCGATCATATTGGGGAGAGAGCTCGCGGACGGATACAAGGATGGTCCGAAAAATTACTTGCATGCGCAGGTCGTGAAACATTGCTGAAATCTGTAGTTCAGGCTATCCCCACATATTCGATGAGCACTTTCTTACTATCGAAAAAGGTTTGCAAGAGCCTGGCTTCACCAATGGCGAAATATTTTTGGAGCAGCTCAATTGACAAGAATGCATTGCATTGGGTCTCCTGGAATAATCTGGCGACACCAAAGTGCAAAGGAGGGATGGGTTTTTGGGACCCTCATCAGTTTAATCTTGCGCTACTTGGAAAGCATGGTTGGCGGTTTATGACCAACCCTAATTCTCTGTGTGCAAGGGTTCTTAAAGGTCGCTACTTCCCTGATACAGATTTTATGCAGGCCACGGTGCCAAAGTTTGCATCTGCTACATGGCGAGCTATCATTGCAGGAAGGGAAGCTTTGCGTGCGGGTCTCATTAAGAGAGTCGGAGACGGGAACTCCATTGATGTGTGGTGAAAGGATCGATATGGTTGACTAGAGGGGGCGGTGAATAGGCAACTAACAATTTTTAGACTTTTCTTTAACAAATTAAAACTTGCAATGAAATAGGTTGTCTAGATGTGCAACTACGTGGACAACCTATATGATGCAAAGACAATAAGCACACAAGAAAGCAATGGATATAACTCAAGTAAGCTTGCAAAAGTAAAGGGACAAGATAACCAAGAGTGGAGCCGGTGGAGACGAGGATGTGTTACCGAAGTTCCTTCCTTTTAAGGGGAAGTACGTCTCCGTTATAGCGGTGTGGAGGCACAATGCTCCCCAAGAAGCCACTAGGGCCACCGTAATCTCCTCACGCCCTCACACAATGTGAGATGCCGTGATTCCACTATTAGAGCCCTTGAAGGCGGCAACCGGACCTTTACAAACAAGATTGGGGCTATCTCCACAACACTTGGAGGCTCCCAACAACACCACGAAGCTTCACCACAATGGAGTATGGCTTCAAGGTGACCTCAACCGTCTAGGGTGCTCAACACCCAAGAGTAACAAGATCCGCTAGGGATAAGTGGGGGGGATCAAATTTCTCTTGGTGGAAGTGTAGATCTGGGCCTTCTCAACCAATCCCCAGCAAACCAACAAGTTTGATTGGCTAGGGAGAGAGATCGGGCGAAAATGGAGCTTGGAGCAACAATGGAGCTTTGGGGGAAAGAGGTAGGTCAACTTTGGGGAAGAAGACCCCTTTATATAGTGGGAGGAACAAACCAACCGTTATCCCACTCACCAGCCCTGCACAGAGCGGTACTACCGCTAGGGAAGGGCGGTACTACCGCTCCGGGCGGTACTACCGCTCGACCCAGTGGTACTGCCGCGCTGCCCGGGGCCCTGACCCCAGGGCGGTACTACCGCTCCGGGCGGTACTACCGCTTCGACCCAGCGGTACTGCCGCGCTGCCCAGGGCCCTGACCCCAAGGCGGTACTACCGCTCGGGAAGAGCGGTACTACCGCTTAGGGCGGTACTACCGCTCCTACTACCTCCCTTAGTGCCGCAAAACCCAACACGAAAAACTTCGTTCGAGAATCGAGGCGGAAGTAGCCCACACGCACAGCGGTACTACGGCCGAAAGTCCCAAGCGGTACTACCGCTCTGAGAGCGGTACTACCGCTGGGGAGCTTCAGCGGTACTACTGCTGTGGTCGCGGTACTACCGCTAGGGCAGAGCAAAGCATAGCAAGGGGAAAACGGCAGCTCCAGAGATGCGGAAGGAAAGATGACGGGGTGTGAAAAGGATGTGTACGTGTGATTCCACCCAAGTCTTACCAAAGCGGATCCCCTCTTGATAGTACGGTGACTCCTACGAAACTAGTCCACCAATAACGAAATGAAGGAGCTACACCGTCTTGAATTACAACACCGACGGGAGGAAATCGTCTCGTGCCAATGGATGAATCTCTGAAAGAACTAAACGCACACGATTAGTCCGCACAAGCATTGTCATCAATCACCAAAACATATTGGGGATAAATATGCCCTTACAATCTCCCCCTTTTTGGTGGATTGATGACAATACGGGATTTGCGCAATATGATAGGATAAGCGCAAAAGCACAACCGTCCTAAAATGTAGAAGGGCTCCCCCTGGATGTGTGCTACCTAGAAAAGTGCTTTGGACTGCACGGCACAGATGTCAGGATCAATGCTCCCCCTACATTTTAGAGACCAACTACCTAAGCAAGATATGAGAGCAACATATATATAATAGGATAAGCATGGAACTCATAAGCTAGATAGACATAGATAATGATACGGAAAGGTAAGGTAGCATATGTCTCACACCATATGACTCGAGCTAAGGTCTTACTGACAGAACCAGAAGTTAGGTCTCACAGACACAAGCCAAAAAAAGCAACAAGCGAAAGAACAAGCACAAAAGACGGAAGACACAAAGCGCAAATCCCTAAACTCTCTCCCCCTTTGGCATCGAGACACCAAAAAGGAGAGGGACTGCTGCTACGGCTCCAGGTGAAGGCAAACGAGGGACACCCATCAGATCTCAGAGGGATCATCTGCGCTACCATCGTCAGCCGGGAAGTGCTCAGCATCAGAATCAGTCCAAGGGCAGTGCTGCTGAATCCACTCCTCCTCCTCGGTAAGCTGATCCTCAGAACCACTAATCACAATAGCACCCATCTGACGCATGAGCTCCTTGTGGCGACCTCGGGCCTTCTTCTCAGCCACATGAGTCATGTACTGACCGTGAGACTCCATGCAAAACAGCTTCTTCACCTTGATCTTGAGTTTCTTGGCCCAAGAGGGCTCTGCCTCAGAGGGCACGTAGTCGTCATCTTCATCCTCAGCCTCAGCCCCAATCTCCTCCTCAGTCTCCACGGCAGCAGCAGATGAAGGAACTCCAGTCCTAGGGGCCTGAGTGCCCCAGTTATCCTTCTTCCTCAGACGCTTGACATCATGAGAAACCAACTCTCCAATCTCCAGCACCACCTTGGGATAGACACGATCCCAGGCCTTCTCAATGAGCAGCATAATGAATGGACCATAAATCGGGCACTTGCGCTCGGAGATAGCAGAAACCAGCTCAGACCACATAACATGAGAGATATCCAAGGACTCTCCGGTGCTCTGCACCTTCTCCCACTGACAAAAGAGAAGCATGTCCACGAGATAAGAGTGAACCTGGTCCAGATTCCCGATGCGAGGGAAAAGAGTCTCTCTGAAGATACAGTGAAGAATATCCAGATAGGCAGGCAACTCATAGGTCTCCTTCTTCGTCTCAGGGTTGATCCTCAAAGTGCAGTAGGGCCACAGAGCTTGCTTGTGAGTGGCATTGGCACGACGGTGGGGGCGAAAGCCGACAGAAGACTCAAGACCTAGATCTTCCACCCCAATCAACTGCATGAAAGCTTTCCACTTGACTGACAGCAACTTGCCATTTGTCATCCAAGTCAGAGTCCTGTCCTCATCGATCCCAAGGTGAACCGTGGCATAGAATTGGGCCACGATATCAGCATCATAGTCCTTGTTGAATTGCATGATCCCGAGAATGTTCAGCTGAGTGCACATCTGAAGAGCTTCACCAAAGTAGTCAGGATCGTTCTCCATATGCTCGGTGTCGATGGAGTGCACGTTGACATAGAGATTCTTCTTGGCTTTGAGAACATAAAAGTAGATGGCAAACTAGAACCTGTTCCAAAACGGACGGTTGACCAAAGTGGGATCTTGGTCGACCTCATACGGGTTGCGGCGGCGCCTTGCCCAGAACTCCTTGGGCGGCATTTCTGGCACGGTTTTGCTTGACTTTGGCTTGACCCCAGGCTTCTTCTGCAGTTGAGGAGGAGGTGGAGCACTAGAACATCCTCCGGCAGGCTCGGTGGGCTCAGTGGTGCGGTAGCGCTTGGACGAGGCACGACCGGGGTTGACATGACGAGCCTGATGCTCAGGAACCTCATCACCTGGAACCACACACACAAACACGCAAACAACCAGAAAGAACGAGCGTAAGCCACAAGCACGAACAAAGAGGATCACTGAGAGGTAGGAGTATGATGGAACCTGGTAGAAGGCGGTAGTACCGTGACCCTTGAGCGGTAGTACCGCTCCTAGCGGTAGTACCGCTCTGGAGAGAGCGGTAGTACCGCTCTGGGAGAGCGGTAGTACTGCTCGAGGCGGGGAAACAGCAGTTTCCTACTATCGTGGTCAGATCCGGTACTACCGTCCTACCAAATTCAAAAATACTCCAACCAAACACTAATCCAAACAGTCTAGAAGCACAAGTACCATCAGAAATGGCTATTGTGAAAGAATTGATCGTTTTATGCATAATGGGGGGAGGGAAAGTTCATTGAGAGAACAACACTCCCCCTATGTCCATGCCTACATCTAAGCTAGATACCAAGTTGAGTGGGGTGGGGTGTGCAAGGGTTCAAGTCACATTGCTCGAATCAATGATATTTAGCTCATGCCTTAACTCGCGAAATCTTGCTTCATCCAAGGGCTTCGTGAAAATATCTGCAAGGTTATCATGAGTGTTGACATACTTGAGCTCGATCTCTCCTCGCCTAATGTGATCCCGGATGAAATGATACCGAATCTCAATGTGCTTCGTCTTGAAGTGTTGCACCGGGTTGAGAGAAATCTTGATAGCACTTCTGTTGTCACACCAAAGAGGCACTTTGTCACAAATGACACCGTATTCCTTTAAAGTTTGCCTCATCCATAGGAGTTGTGCACAACAACTACCGGCCGCCACATATTCAGCTTCGGTGGATGAGAGAGATACACAACTTTGCTTTTTGGAAGACCAACTCACCAAAGAGCACCCAAGAAACCGGCACCCTCCGGAAGTGGACTTCCTATCCACTTTGTTCCCGCCCAACCGGAATCTGTAAATCCTTCAAGCTTGAAGTTTGCCCCTCTTAGGTACCATTAGCCAAAGTTTGGGGTATGAGCCAAATATCGAAAGATTCGCTTGACCGCCACATAGTGACTTTCCTTTGGTGCAGCTTGAAACCGTGCACACATCCCCACACTCAACATGATATCTGGTCTAGATGCACAGGTAAAGCAAGGAGCCAATCATGGAGCGATATACCTTTTGATCCACCACTTTACCATTCGGATCAATGTCAAGTTGGCACTTGGTGGGCATTGGAGTAGAGGCCGGCTTGACATCACTTAACTTGAATCTCTTGAGCATGTCTTGAGTGTATTTGGCTTGGTTGATGAAGGTACCTTCTCTTCTTTGTTTGATATCAAAACCAAGGAAGAACTTCAACTCTCCCATCGAAGACATCTTGAACTTAGAGGTCATGAGAGCGGCAAATTCTTCATTGAAAGCTTTGTTAGGGGAACCAAAGATAATGTCATCAACATATAGTTGGCATACAAACAACTCCCCTTTGACCTTCTTAGTAAAAAGAGTGGGATCGATTAGCCCCACTTCAAATCCACGATCTTGTAACAACTCGGTAAGGTGGTCATACCACGCACGTGGGGCTTGTTTAAGGCCATAGAGCGCCTTATCAAGTTGATACACATGATCCGGGAAGAAGGGATCCTCGAACCCGGGGGGTTGCTTGACATAGACCAACTCATTAATAGGACCATTAAGAAAAGCACTTTTAACATCCATTTGTTGCAACTTAAAGTTGTGATGGGAAGCATAAGCAATCAACAAACGAATGGATTCAAGGCGAGCAACGGGAGCAAAGGTTTCACCATAGTCGATACCCTCGACTTGGGAGTAGCCTTGTGCTACCAATCTTGCCTTGTTGCGAATGATGTTCCCATGAGCATCTTGCTTGTTCTTGAAGATCCACTTGGTTACAATGATGTTATGGTTCCCGGAAGGCCTTGGAACCAATCTCCACACCTTGTTGTACTCGAAGTTGTTGAGTTCTTCATGCATGGCATTGAGCCAATCCGAGTCTTCGAGCGCCTCATAGACCTTATGGGGTTCAACACAAGAGACAAACGCGTGATGTTCACAATAGTTTGCTAATTGTCTATGAGTGCTTACCCCCTTTCTTAGGCTTCCAACCACATTCTCCATGAGATGACCTTTGGTGGTGAGTTTGGAAGCAATCTTCGCGGCACGACGCTCCAATTCCTCCTCGGATGTCGAAGGAGGAGGGTTCACTTGATCATCTTGAGCGTCGTCATGAGCTTGTTCTTGATCTTGAGCTTGCTCATGATCTTGAACTTGCTCGAGGGGAAGAACTTGACCTTGGGCATCATGTGGAGATTCACCACCATCTTGTAATTGATCTTGCCCTTGGTCTTGTTCCCTAGGTTGAGGGCCTTCACTTTGTTCTTCGGAAGCGTGTGGGTCTTGAGAAGGTGAAGGCTCCACCGAGGTGGAGCATTGTCCTTCTCCTTCGGCCACAAGGGGTTCCTCAATGGGTAGGATATGACCAATACCCATTCTTCTTATGGCTTGGGGAGGAATTTCATCACCTACATCACAAGTACCACTTTGCTCCACTTGGGAGCCATTATTTTCATCAAACTGTATGTTACACGTCTCCTCAATGAGTCCGTTGGACTTGTTGAGAACACGGTAAGCATGAGAGTTTGTAGCATAACCAACAAATATGCCCTCATGAGCTCTAGCCTCGAATTTAGACAAACGAACACCTTTCTTGAGAATGAAACACTTACACCCGAACACCCGGAAGTACTTGAGATTGGGCTTGTTCCCGGTGAGTATCTCATACGGAGTCTTGTTCAAGCCTTTGCGGAGATAGAGCCGATTGGATGCATGACAAGCTGTGTTGATGGCTTCGGCCCAAAAGTTGTATGGAGACTTGAACTCCGCCATCATGGTCCTTGCCGCATCCATCAACGTCCGGTTCTTCCTCTCCGCAACACCATTTTGTTGAGGGATATATGGTGCAGAATATTGATGCTTGATCCCTTCATCACTAAGAAACTCATCCAAGGTGTAGTTCTTGAACTCGGTGCCGTTGTCACTTCTTATTGTCAGAATCTTTGCATTTTGACGTTGAGCTTCATTTGCAAAGTCGATGACGGTTTGTTGAGTCTCACTCTTCCTCTTGAAGAAGTATACCCAAGTGTATCTTGAAAAATCATCCACAATCACCAAGCAATACTTTCTACCCCCAAACTGTCAAAGGATGGAGGCCCGAAGAGGTCCATGTGCAGGAGCTCCAAGGGTCTCTTCGAGTAGATGATTGTCGTGGGAGGGTGAGCCGTCTCATGAAGCTTTCCTTCGATGCAAGCACTGCAAACAAGATCTTTGGCAAAACTAACATTTGTTAGTCCATGAACATGGTCCCCCTTGAGAAGACTTTGCAAAGATCTTATATTGACGTGGGCTAAACGGCGATGCCAAAGCCATCCCACATCAACTTTAGCCATTAGGCATGTCGCGGTCTTAGTGGGTTGCTCCGAAAAGTTAATCACATAGAGACCGTTCTCGACATGCCCAACAAAGGCTACTTTAAGAGTCTTGCTCCACAAGAGGGCCACAGTATCAATATCAAAGAAGGTGGCAAAGCCCATGAGTGCGAGTTGACGAACGGAAAGTAAATTGAACGCAAGGGACTCAACAAGCATGACTTTCTCGATCGTTAGATCATGAGAAATGACAACCTTGCCAAGACCCAATACCTTAGAATGTGAGGCATCACCCCATTCGACATTGGTGGGCATAGACGAGATCGTGTGCACGTCCACCACCAAGTCCTTGCTCCCGGTCATATGATTTGTTGCTCCACTATCGAGCAACCATGATCCCCCACCGGAAGCAAACACCTACAAAAGATCAATGCTTGGTTTTAGGTACCCATTGAGTAATGGGTCCTTTGATGTTAGTAACAAGGGTCTTAGGAACCCAAATAGACCATTCAATGTACTCATAAGGAGAACCAACAAATTTAGCATAAACATGCCCATCACTAGCACGACACAACACATAAGATGGGTTAAAGTCGTCGGCTTTGTTGGGAGAGATGGCTTTGCGCCCTTTGGCATCACCACTCTTCCCATTGTTCTTATTCTCCTTAGGAGCACCTTCTCCCTCCCTCACAAAGGTTTGCGTGAGCGGAGGAGGTCGATCGGTCTTGCTCTTCTTCTCCTTGTTCTTCTTCTTGTTCTTGGACTTGGGTGAGAACCCAACTCCCTCCTTGCCCACAACTTCCTTTTGATTGCTCAAAAGGTCATTTAGGTTCTTCTCGCCTTGTATGCATGACACAAGACCTTTCTCGAGTTGTTCCTTCAACTTGGCATTCTCCTCCACAAGATGCACATGCTCACAACAAGGGTTAGTAGCATTTGCATTATCAATTAAGACCATGTGAGGAAATGTGGCCTTTTCCTTGGTTAGCTTAACTTGGAGTTGAGCATGAGACTCCTTGAGGGTAGCATGAGCACCTTTCAAGACCTTGTGGGCCTTGTCAAGTACATCAAACTCCTCCGTGAGTCTGACATGATCAACCCCAAGTTTAGCCTTCTTGAAAGCTAGAACACGAGACACCACAAGAGCATGATCAAGATCTTTCTTTAGTTTAGCATGACCATCGTTGTGTGACTCCTCAAGAGCCAAAACGCTCTTCCTCAAGAGCATTAGAGAGATCCGATATCTCATCGGCATAGTCACGACTATGACTTTCCATCTTAGAGATGGTTTCTTCGTGAGCCTCGATCATGTCATTGGCTTCACCAAGTTGTTCCAAGAGAGCAACAAAGTGCTTCTTGGATTTTCCCTTGAGCTTACTCATGAAGGACTCAAATTCATTGATCTCCTCATTAGACCCCTTACCATTATCAAAGTCATCCATTGAAGGAGGGTTAGGAATAATGGTGGTTTTGATGTTGGAGGTTACCTTGTTGGTGGCCTTAGCCATGAGGCACTTGGCGGTGATGTTCTCGTTAGGTGCATCGAAGAGAGACACCCGGGGAGTTGTGACAATGGCAACGGATGCCATGCCATTGTTTCACCATCTTCATCATCATCGTCATCCTCACGGTATTCTTCTTAAACCACCAACCCGCGAGACGGAGTCTTCTTGGTGAAGTTGTTCTTGTTTGGGAAGGACTTGGCTTTGTCTTTTCGGATGAACTTGCCACCATTGTCTTCCCGCTTCTCGTAGGGACAATCCGCAACGAAATGGCTAACATTGCCACAGTTGAAACAGGTTCTAACTCGTTGCTTCCCCTTGAGGCCACTCGAGTTGTTCTTGTTGAAGTTGGGTCTTGTATTCTTCTTACTCCAAAACTGTCTTGAGGCAAGAGCCATGTGCTCATGATAATCATACTTCGTGTCCTCGGGGTTGCTCTCCTCATCTTCCTCTTCTTCTTCTTCTTCCACACTAACCTTGGCCTTCAAGGCAAGATTGGGCTTCTTTGCCCTTTGGGAACGGAGCACCGCATTGTCGGCGGTCTTGTCCAAGATGCTCATTGCAACAAACTCATCCAACACTTCACCAGAGGTCATGGAGTGGAAGTCCGGTCTTTGGCGAATGACGGAGGACATGGCCTTGTTGTAGGACATCATGGCCTTGAGGAACTTGCGCTTGATCCAGTTGTCATCCGTGTCCTTGCTCCCATGATCTCGAAGTGCGACCGCGAGTTTGGTCACTCTTCGAAAGAGCTCACGAGGTTCTTCATCCTCTTTCATTGCAAACTCATCAGCTTCATCTTGCACCACTTCATAGTTGGAGCATTGAATGCTAGCACTTCCTCGATAGAGACGCTCGACACATTTCCATGCTTCTTTAGCCATGGCATGAGGTCGAAGATGAGGGAGATCTTCGGGAAGGATTGCATCTTGGATGATGAAGAGAGCAATTTCATTGAATTGATTGTCCACTTCTTCTCGAGGGGTGAAGTTGCTTGGATCATGAGGATATAAACCTTCTTCAATAATTCTCCAAAGGTTAGTGTTCACATGTTTTAAGTGACGCTTGAAGCGATAGAGCCAAGCATCAAAATCTTCATTTTTCACATATTTAGGAGGAGGGCCGGCATGATTCAAATGAGTAGAGGGGATCGGTCCTCTATACACTGGTGGTTCCACATTGGCAAAAATGCCGGTGCCATTTCTACCACTAGTAGACAGACTCTTTTCACTGTTAGCTTCCCCCTTGTCGGAGGTAGCATCCGTCACCTTGTTAGTGGGATCACCCACTTTCATCGGCGAGGTAGATAGTTTAAGTCCGTCTAAGAAATCAGAAAACATGCTTTTAACCTCAGCCGTCATGGAGGTTTTCAATGTGTCTAAAGCCACATTGAATTCCTCATGAGAGACCGAGGCTCCCCCTTCGGCCGTGGACGAGATGGGATTCACACCGGAGTGCTCCTCCGCACCGTCGTGGGTGTCAACCATACTCTTCGGACGGCAAAGTCCTTAATAAAGAGACGAGGCTCTGATACCAATTGAAAGGATCGATATGGTTGACTAGAGGGGGGTGAATAGGCAACTAACAATTTTTAGACTTTTCTTTAACAAATTAAAACTTGCAATGAAATAGGTTGTCTAGATGTGCAACTACGTGGACAACCTATATGATGCAAAGACAATAAGCACACAAGCAAGCAATGGATATAACTCAAGTAAGCTTGCAAAAGTAAAGGGACAAGATAACCAAGAGTGGAGCCGGTGGAGACGAGGATGTGTTACCGAATTTCCTTCCTTTTAAGGGGAAGTACGTCTTCGTTAGAGCGGTGTGGAGTCACAATGCTCCCCAAGAAGCCACTAGGGCCACCGTAATCTCCTCACGCCCTCACACAATGCGAGATGTCGTGATTCCACTATTGGAGCCCTTGAAGGCGACAACCGGACCTTTACAAACAAGATTGGGGCTATCTCCACAACACTTGGAGGCTCCCAACAACACCACAAAGCTTCACCACAATGGAGTATGGCTTCGAGGTGACCTCAACCGTCTAGGGTGCTCAACACCCAAGAGTAACAAGATCCGCTAGGGATAAGTGGGGGGAATCAAATTTCTCTTGGTGAAAGTGTAGATCTGGGCCTTCTCAACCAATCCCGAGCAAATCAACAAGTTTGATTGGCTAGGGAGAGAGATCGGGCGAAAATGGAGCTTGGAGCAACAATGGAGCTTTGGGGGAAAGAGGTAGGTCAACTTTGGGGAAGAAGACCCCTTTATATAGTGGGAGGAACAAACCAACCGTTACCCCACTCACCAGCCCCGCACAGAGCGGTACTACCGCTAGGGAAGGGCGGTACTACCGCTCGACCCAGCGGTACTGCCGCGCTGCCCGGGGCCCTGACCCCAGGGCGGTACTACCGCTAGGGAAAAACGGTACTACCGCTCCGGGCGGTACTACCGCTTCGACCCAGCGGTACTGCCGCGCTGCCCAGGGCCCTGGCCCCAGGGCGGTACTACCGCTCGGCAAGAGCGGTACTACCGCTTAGGGCGGTACTACCGCTCCTACTACCTCCCTTAGTGCCGCAAAACCCGACACGAAAAACTTCGTTCGAGAATCGAGGCGGAAGTAGCCCACACGCACAGCGGTACTACGGCCAAAAGTCCCAAGCAGTACTACCGCTGGGGAGCTTCGGCGGTACTACCGCTGTGGTCGCGGTACTACCGCTAGGGTAGAGCAAAGCATAGCAAGGGGAAAACGACAGCTTCAGAGATGCGGAAGGAAAGACGACCGGTGTGAAAAGGATGTGTACGTGTGAAACGGCAGCTCCGAATAACAGTCCGGCGAACATGCGTGCGCGGGTGCGGCAGGCGATGGCCCGCGGGGTTTGTCACGCCGGACTCCGTGGCCCAATGGATAAGGCGCTGGTCTACGAAACCAGAGATTCTGGGTTCGATCCCCAGCGGAGTCGTTTTTGTCCTCTCTTGTTTATTTTTCGTTTTTCTTTTGCACATTCTTATATTTTTGTTTTCAGAGTCACATTCTTATATCTCTATAAAATAAAAAAAACCTACCGAGCGTGCTTCGAAGCTCCTCCGAGAAACCTTTTGTTCTACCCACTGCATCGCCGAGTCTCTCTCCCATAGCAGCTAGCCTTGCGAAGCACTGGTTTGATGGTTTCGAGAATTACTTCTCCCGTTCTCCGGTCCACAGTCCACGCCGGCTTGCCGGTGCCGAGAGAGGAACATGGATGTGACTCATCAGCACCTGTCAACGACCGGCGTCGTCAACTAGCACTCCGGATGACCAGGGAGTAGACGAGGGCAGGGCAGGCAGCCAATGGCGCGGCGACAGGACCGCCGGGGCCTTCCGCTGCTTTCACGTACAGACACCGGCGGCGTGACAAACCCCGCGGGCCATCGCCTGCCGCACCCGCGCACGCATGTTCGCCGGACTGTTATTCGGAGCTGCCGTTTCACACGTACACATCCTTTTCACACCGGTCGTCTTTCCTTCCGCATCTCTGAAGCTGTCGTTTTCCCCTTGCTATGCTTTGCTCTACCCTAGCGGTAGTACCGCGACCACAGCGGTAGTACCGCCGAAGCTCCCCAGCGGTAGTACTGCTTGGGACTTTTGGCCGTAGTACCGCTGTGCGTGTGGGCTACTTCCGCCTCGATTCTCGAACGAAGTTTTTCGTGTCGGGTTTTGCGGCACTAAGGGAGGTAGTAGGAGCGGTAGTACCGCCCTAAGCGGTAGTACCGCTCTTGCCGAGCGGTAGTACCGCCCTGGGGCCAGGGCCCTGGGCAGCGCGGCAGTACCGCTGGGTCGAAGCGGTAGTACCGCCCGGAGCGGTAGTACCGTTTTTCCCTAGCGGTAGTACCGCCCTGGGGTCAGGGCCCCGGGCAGCGCGGCAGTACCGCTGGGTCGAGCGGTAGTACCGCCCTTCCCTAGCGGTAGTACCGCTCTGTGCGGGGCTGGTGAGTGGGGTAACGGTTGGTCCACAGTCCACGCCGGCTTGCCGGTGCCGAGAGAGGAACATGGATGTGACTCATCAGCACCTGTCAACGACCGGCGTCGTCAACTAGCACTCCGGATGACCAGGGAGTAGACGAGGGCAGGGCAGGCAGCCAATGGCGCGGCGACAGGACCGCCGGGGCCTTCCGCTGCTTTCACGTACAGACACCGGCGGTCCTGTCGCCGCGCCATTGGCTGCCTGCCCTGCCCTCGTCTACTCCCTGGTCATCCGGAGTGCTAGTTGACGACGCCGGTCGTTGACAGGTGCTGATGAGTCACATCCATGTTCCTCTCTCGCACCGGCAAGCCGGCGTGGACTGTGGACCAACCGTTACCCCACTCACCAGCCCCGCACAGAGCGGTACTACCGCTAGGGAAGGGCGGTACTACCGCTCGACCCAGCGGTACTGCCGCGCTGCCCGGGGCCCTGACCCCAGGGCGGTACTACCGCTAGGGAAAAACGGTACTACCGCTCCGGGCGGTACTACCGCTTCGACCCAGCGGTACTGCCGCGCTGCCCAGGGCCCTGGCCCCAGGGCGGTACTACCGCTCGGCAAGAGCGGTACTACCGCTTAGGGCGGTACTACCGCTCCTACTACCTCCCTTAGTGCCGCAAAACCCGACACGAAAAACTTCGTTCGAGAATCGAGGCGGAAGTAGCCCACACGCACAGCGGTACTACGGCCAAAAGTCCCAAGCAGTACTACCGCTGGGGAGCTTCGGCGGTACTACCGCTGTGGTCGCGGTACTACCGCTAGGGTAGAGCAAAGCATAGCAAGGGGAAAACGACAGCTTCAGAGATGCGGAAGGAAAGACGACCGGTGTGAAAAGGATGTGTACGTGTGAAACGGCAGCTCCGAATAACAGTCCGGCGAACATGCGTGCGCGGGTGCGGCAGGCGATGGCCCGCGGGGTTTGTCACGCCGCCGGTGTCTGTACGTGAAAGCAGCGGAAGGCCCCGGCGGTCCTGTCGCCGCGCCATTGGCTGCCTGCCCTGCCCTCGTCTACTCCCTGGTCATCCGGAGTGCTAGTTGACGACGCCGGTCGTTGACAGGTGCTGATGAGTCACATCCATGTTCCTCTCTCGGCACCGGCAAGCCGGCGTGGACTGTGGACCGGAGAACGGGAGAAGTAATTCTCGAAACCATCAAACCAGTGCTTCGCAAGGCTAGCTGCTATGGGAGAGAGACTCGGCGATGCAGTGGGTAGAACAAAAGGTTTCTCGGAGGAGCTTCGAAGCACGCTCGGTAGGTTTTTTTTATTTTATAGAGATATAAGAATGTGACTCTGAAAACAAAAATATAAGAATGTGCAAAAGAAAAACGAAAAATAAACAAGAGAGGACAAAAACGACTCCGCTGGGGATCGAACCCAGAATCTCTGGTTTCGTAGACCAGCGCCTTATCCATTGGGCCACGGAGTCCTTTCTGTAGTTTCATTCGGTTCCCATTTGAGGTTCTTTAATGTCACAACTTCGGCTCCTAATGACACGACTCAATCGTCCTGCAGAAAACGCAGCGAAGCATAACAGCGTAATTTGTTGAAAACTGACGTTCAAGTTACTTAGACTAAAAAAAGAAGACTATCCATGACTCTAAGTTGGTGGCATACCTGAAAAATATAAGATCATATTCTTTTGAAATACAGTACCAATACATATTTTTACGTATGTTTTTTTTTGTGCGTGTCATCCTTGCGCAGGGTCATGCTAATCTTCTCTGTCTCGTTCCAATTTTATTGGATGTCCCCGAAGGGACATACGTATGTGGACGTACTCCCTACCATTATGAGCACTTTCCAGTTTTGTTACGTGGCTTGTAACTTGTCCTTTATTATATGAATGAGACATGTTTTACCGTGCCAATAAAAAGACCGAGTAGATAGATCTTTGAGATTGATAAAGTTTTCACATGCATTTCCTAATTGATGGGCACATTTATTTGTGACATCATAATACTAAAAGAATAGCGTCAGACAATCTGAAATACATCTAGAAAAATGGAGCACCTAGTCCTGCAGATTTTGAGATTGACAAAATCACCACGGACACCTCGTAGTCGACGTGCACACTATACCAAGAATACCGTGGGAAAGTCAGAACATATCTTTAAAAAAATACAAGCACATTTGCCAAATCTCATAATTGAATTCGAGTGAACAATTTTGACCGGGAGAAACCTAACCATCTTACCTATGATCAGTTCACATACACATGATCACGTTACAACAAGAGAGTGCATGATGTTTCTTTTTCTTTCCGAACCAGCAACATCCTCCGTCTATTATCAAGATACCATTCTATACACCCAACATTGTGTTGATGGCATGACCTTTATGGTCAATTTAATATATATTATACCCACATATATCTAGTCTAACATTTATTTGAAAGAAGTGTGGCAGGGGATGCCCCTACAATGATTTTTGTTTTTGTTTTTGAAAGAATAAGAATTCAGATTCACATCTATGAGGACTTGAGGATAGGTGGCTAGCTCGTACATCCACTCCCCTATGCAAGTAAGGTAGGATCTAACGCATTTGTTGCTAATGGCTAATGGTGATGGTGATTTGAACAATGGGCAAATGATTGGGGGGAGGGGGTTGATATACAGGGAACAAAATGCTTGTTGTAAAGTAGCCAACATGTAAAGTGGTTCTTTTTTAATGATGCAACTGGTTCTACTTTGTACACCCAGAGTACATGACCTAGCCGTGCGGCCCCTCTAGACGTCCCTAGGGGCCTAGCTCTGGCAGGCAATATTCTCCTTTGATGTTTTACGAATATATTTTTGTGTTGTTTTCCCTCTGAAATTTTATACCTGCACAATAGCAAATACTCCCTCTGTCCGGAAATACTTGTCGGAGAAATGAATGAAAATGGATGTATCTAGAACTAAATTGCATCTAGATACATCGATTCCTCCGACAAGAATTTTTGGACGGAGGGAGTGCCGTATTGTGATTTTGCTCGAAAAAAATCACCGGTCTTGTTAGTTTTCATTCACTTATGGCAAGTCTAGAAGGCAAAAGCTAAGCAAAAATAGATACATTTAGAACATATCGCAACACAAACCGCAGTAACAAACAAGAAATTGTTGTGGTATGGTATAAAAGCATGAACAAACAGATGTAAACTGTACACATCAGTTAGTCATATTCATTCAAATAACAAAAAGGTAATTGTTGCATGTACAGAAGCAAGGCTGGATAGATCATGCATGAGCCATGTTGTCAACGAGGCGAATGAACTTCTGAAAGGATACCGGGAACTTTATTGTCTAATACTCCCTCCGTCCCAAAATAGATGACCCAGCTTTGTACAAAGTTAGTACAAAGCTGGGTCATCTATTTTGGAACGGATGGAGTATTAACCATTCACAAAACAATGTTGTAGATTTGTTAGCTAATATGTTGCGAGTGGATAACCTAATCGACTTGTGGTTACAAGATGCCCGTAGTGCCATAGTATGCCTATTGGCTACTGATTTTAACCTTGCTCTTTTTTTTAATAAAGTTCCCTAATTTCATTAGAAAAGAACTAGGTAAGAAGGACGACACTACATGATCAAGCCGGATTGAAAGAACCGTCATAAGGCAATCATCTAACTTGGTGGCGACACTGATTCATGTCGAGAATGTAGGCGGCATGGGAGATGGTGGGATGGAGGGGGAGGTGAGGATGCTAGATGGCGGCTTCGTAGGACCTTTTGTTTTAGAACAAGGTTTATGGGACTTTGCATTTTTTTTAAGGCAGTGTTTTTTTTAGTAACAGGCAGTGGTTGTTTTTGACGTATAAAACCGCTCGAGAAGCCCAAAAATCTAATCCTACCCGTTGTTTCATTCGTCCCAGACTAGTCTGAAGTGGGCCATAACATCCGCCCCCGATAGCCCATCGACATTCCCTTTCTCTCTGCTCTCTCACCGGACGCCTGCTCAAACAGAAACGAAAAAACACTGCCCAAGTTGCTCGGCGGCTCGGCGCTTTTCTTTTCCCCTCGAGCGCCGGCGCCGGCGTGCGGCCGGAAACCTCCGTTGCTCCCCGCTTCGACGTTTTCCTATTCAGCGCCGCACGACCGCCCGCGGTGCTTCCTCTGGGATGGATGGCTTAGGCGACGCCGCCAAGGAATACATCGTTGGATCGGCTGCAGGCGTCGCCCAGGTAGTCGTCGGCCACCCTTTCGACACCGTGAAGGTAATTCTCTTTCCTCTTTCCCCCGATTCCTTTTCCATCTATCTCTTGCTGATTGGTGCGCCTCGCTCGCCGGGTAATTTGATCTGCTGTGCTCCAGTGCTTTGGTTTTGTTTTTGTATGCTACGCTATGCCTGCAGTGTTGCTGTTCGATCAAATGCCTGTTAGGGAAAAGGCTTTGTAATGATAAACCTTTGTAATGATAAACGGAAACACAAGTGAAGTTGGACACCGACACAACTTCTAAGACCAGAATTGGACCCCATTACATAGGTAAACAACCAGTGACGAAGAACTTGAGGAATTCGAGCTTATTGGTTCATAAGCCAAATCGAGCCCCAAGTAAAGCTCCTCAAACGGGCCTAAAATTGCTGTGGCTAAGAATTTAAATGAGAGGGGGTATTGACAGGTAGATTATGATTGCTGTTGTTACTAGTTGCTGCTACAAGATTGCAAGTGCAATGTTTGGTATTACTTGCTTGAGAATACTTTCTCATCATTCCCTTTATCTGTCTGTTATGATCGTTCTGATGATGAAGTATGGAGAAATACCTGTAGGTAGTTTGGTTGATATTACCGGCTTTTGAGTGTGCTTAGAAATATCTGGCATTCGTATCAGTCGTGTTCAGTTCCAAATTCAGCTGGCTGTACTTGCCGTCTTTTAATTCGACCAGGCATGCATTACTGCATTGATTCAGGACATGCCAAGCTTTTTATCTTCTTTGAGTTTGGATTTTTTTTTGGATGTTTGCACAGGTGCTACCTAATAAAACATTTCATCCAAAAATGATCATATGCGTAGGATCTTATTGTCTCATTGTCTTGACTTAATTCTAGGATTTTCTGCTTCACAATTAAACTCTTTGGGGTCCTGACCAGTTGTTCATTAACTCATACCGTCATGCAGTAGTGTGTTTTTCTAATGATGGCGTTGGAGATTTTTGAGGCATACTAAGCAATGTTACATTTGTAGTTTCCAAACAAGGCATTGCTCCCTACAGAAATCATGGTTGCCCTAAGGTCCATGTTCCAGGTGTTTGTGTCACTTTATGATTACATACAGGTCTGGCTGCCAATGGTATGCGAGGTGATACTGGCAAACTGGGAAACTAATTGCATTTCTTTTGTTGTAATTAGGATACTCCGCAAAAGTACTTGTTTATGCCAGTGTATGAGAATGCCCAGAATATAATTTTGTTTTCCTGTGCATATACTAAGCAAAACTCTGCAGTCTGGATGGAACTAGGGATGCAGGGCGGCGCCCGATCCGCCCCGCTCCGTAGTCAAAACAGGTTCATCTTAGTTATAGCAAATTTTTAGTGATGCGGTTCAGTTTGAACTAACTTCCCACTTTGGCCGGCTTATGCGTGACGCCGCCCTGCATCCCTAGATGGAATATATGTTAACCATTTTCTTTATATTTCCCCCCATGTGAATTCAAGATAACTTTGTTCATCAATAGGTCAAATTGCAAGCTCACAACACCACGGCTCATGGAAAGGTCTACAAGAATGCATTCCACTGCACTAGTAGGATACTGGTTGAGGAAGGAGTAAGCCCCTTCTTTTGTATGTCTCACTTTAGATTTAGTTTATACTCAGTATTACTCAATTAATTGAGTGTGTTTCTTTTATAAAAAGCACCTGGTGTTTTTCTAGTCCTACATATACATGTTCTGTTCCTTAGACCTAGAGAACAAAATGAAACTGGCAACTTTTTTCAGTTAACAGTTCATGCTAGGAAAATTGCCTGGACTGCATTGTGTATTCATCTGACTATTATCAATTGAAAGTATGATTTTATGGAGACTCATTTAATATAGTCCTCTAATACATAACTAGTTTATGAAGCTAAGGAAATTACAAACAAATCAACTATCTTATGACAGCATTTTCATTGCATCTTTCTACTAGTTAGAACAATTTCTTAAAGGATGAGCCGTCATCATTCATCTTGTTAACGGATCAAATTACCATTTTTCTCTGGAGTTAATGCTAGGCACAATTTTAGAACCTACAGGTATTTTTTTGAGCAAAAGAGGGTTTCCCCTCCGATTTCATTTATAGAAACCAAAGTTGTTCAGCTAAACATCATCCAGTTCGAAACAAGAATAGAAACCAAACCACCACATCCCGAAGGGGGGTAGGGGGGGGGGGGTGACATCTAACTGCAAATATATATTACAGACTTGGCCACGAGAGGCGAAACCTAAATAAGTTTTTTAAAAGACTGCAGACATAGTAGAACCCGCTACGCGAAAGAAGGTAGGAGAAGAGCTATCTTCAAACAACAGCTTCATCCATCTAGTCTTGGGATGCCCGATCTCCATCCTTGAGCCGCGCGGTACACTTCACTTGCCACCTATTCTATTAGCTTTGCCCCCAACGTCAGCATTTTTGCCTCTGGTTCCTTTATCTGCAAAATAGCCCAATCCAAGATCCAGTTGCAAATCAGTTTCACCAACAGTCGCAAATCAAAATTTTAGAACCTACAGGTATTAAACGGAAAACTGCAATAGATTAGTCCATCCATTTTTGATAGGATACAGTTTTATCAACATATTACTGGAAGTTCATTGCATGATTATTTTCCATGACAGATAAGAGGGTTGTATAAAGGCGCATCATCTTCATTTATTGGTATAGCACTTGAAAGCTCCCTTTTTTTTGGCACATATGCACAAGCAAAACAATTACTACAGGTATTTTTTTCCTTTGGTATACCAATTGCAGTTGGAATGCAAATGCTTCCGTCAAGGCCTTATCTTAGTTATTAAATTAGCCTGTTCATTTTAATTTAGGGAAAGTCTGAGGATTGTAAGCCGCGGCTACAGGTAATTATTCCTTCTGCTGCCTGCAGTGGAGCCCTGATCAGCTGCATCCTTGCTCCGACTGAGCTGACCAAGGTCAGTCCTGCATCAATCTCTCTTTTTTACAGTTGTTAGCGAGTACACAGGAGGCATGATTCAGGTGACATTCGATGATGTAATCTCAAGAAATCTCCAGTGCAGAATGCAAGTTCAAGGGAAGGATGTGATGTATGCGACCCGGTACTCCAGCCCTCTAGATTGTGCTGTGAAAACACTGCAGCGTGAAGGGGTGAGCTTAATGGCCTTCTGCAAGTTCTTCTACGTTTTGTCTAGTCTAAGGATCTGTTATTATGTTACAGGTTAGGGGTATATTTCGTGGTGGTTTAGCAACATTGTACAGAGAGGCAATTGGCAATGCTGTCTTCTTCTGCACTTATGAGTACAGCCGATATTGGATGCACAACTATATAGATTCTCCGCAATTTTCTAGCAACAGTGGCTTAGTTGTGGCAAAAGATATCGGGATAGGAATCATGAGTGGCGGCCTTAGTGGGATGGCTGTAAGTATATCATAATCTTTTAAGTTTATTGTAAGATACGTTTTTCTTCAATTTGACTAGTATTTCACTCTGCAGTTCTGGACAGCTACCCTGCCACTGGATGTTGCCAAAACGATTATTCAGACAGATCATAACCCTCAGTCGAGCCGAAATCCATTTCGGGTCTTAAACATGGTACATGCCCTGCGATGGTTCACAATCTTGTGTTTTCATTAGGTATATTGCCTTTGCTTGATCATGGCAGCCATGCCTGAAATGCTGCAGGTCTATAGGAGAGCTGGTCTGGCTGGATGTTATTCTGGTCTTGGGCCAACACTAGCAAGAGCATTCCCTGCCAATGCGGCAGCGATTGTTGCCTGGGAGTACAGTGCTAAGATTCTTGGTATAAGGCGTGAGTAATGCGAGAGATACGATGCTTGTGGCGATATTTACCTGCTTCATTCCCCCCCAAAAGTCAATAAGAAAGTCAGGAAACTTATCGTTTTTCCTGGACTGGATGGTATTTATCACGATGGCAGCAAAAAAGGGCAAAGTGGCTCTAGTTTGTGCAGACATGAGTCTGATCGCGGAGGTTATTGGGGAATGAAGCAATTTGCCATGTTTTCATGATTAATTGCTCTCACTTTGCTCGCTGTCTGTTACTACTACGGAAATCATTTTATGGTTTACGAGTTTGGGTTTTCTTTGAGAAGTATATGGTTAGTGTTCTTTGATTGGAATAAACGTTGGGGTTTTCATAAGAAGTACGTGTCTGGTTAGTGTTCTATGATTGAAAGAAAAGTATTATTGTTCGTTCAATCTAAACTATTTATTGAGAGCCTCACTGGGTAGGGTTGATAGTCTTGGTGAAGAGAGGGGCCGATCATGAGCGACTATTGTTCTGTGCTCATATGTAGTCATACTTTTTGCGCATACCATTTGCAAATTGCAAGTGCATTATAAGTCAAAAGTCACTCATCAAATGCACCCACTTCTGATTATGTCACCCTGCTTGATTAGCGGTCGCCTTGGTAAATCAAAAGTCAAAAGTCACTCATCAAATGCCTCACCGACTCACCGTCCAGAACGGACGACATGAATCTACGCTCGTGAATCATGCTGCCATACTTGGACATAATAGTACGTCACTGAATTTTTGCTTTTGCAGTTAATCAGGCTGTTAATCCTAGACTAAAGCTGAATAAATCTAGGATCAGGCTGGCGTTTTCTCTCTTGTAGTTCTGTGAAAAGAAGAGTACATCATCGGATCATCCATTCATCTAGCTCACACAATGGAGGTGAATTGTGCAAGGCAGAAACATGGCAGCACCGAAGGCACACGAGTAACTAAGCATCTTCCCCGATTAGTAAGCAGCATTCCGCCAATCGTCACCAAGTCGTTGTAGTATAGTGGTAAGTATTCCCGCCTGTCACGCGGGTGACCCGGGTTCGATCCCCGGCAACGGCGAATTTTTTGTTTCTTGCCACGCCTAGCAATTTTTGCATTTCTGTCCGCAATCTGTTTTGGTCAAAATTACATTCTTGCAGCAGCCCTGCGATGTACCACTGCAATCCTGCAAGGGATGCACAAATCTCTCCTCTAATAAAAGAACACAAAACTCAGCAAGAGCATCCTCCTGCTTTCTGCTCCTGCTGCCCAGGCGCGCCTGAGCCTGCTGGCCCGGAGGCAGGCCTGAGATTGATGTCCACCATGTCCTCCTGCTTGGCCGACGGGAGAGCGTCCATCCCAGGCAGGGACGTGGCGATCGTGCGGAACAGCGCCTGCAGTCAGGGTTCCAGGTTCCGCGGTCAGATGTTTTGCTTGAGAAATGTGGAGCTGCAGATTGCCTAGTGAAAATGAATTCTTCTACATTAGATATAAAAGAAGCTGAGAGAACCTTGATGTTGAAGCCGGCCTTCGCGCTGGTCTCCATGAACAAGGCGCCATGCTCCTTGGCCTTGGCTTCCCCTTCGTCCGTGGGCACTTGCCTGGAGGCGGCAACATTCATTCAGGTGAACAAACGGAAGAAAATGAATCGCCAAGGTTGGTGCGATGTGGCTTTCTCCACAGAGATTCAGGGATATGTATGTATAGTGTACGTACCTCTGGTCAACGAGGTCTGTTTTGTTTCCGACGAGCACGATCAGCACATCTTTGCCTCTCGCCGTGTTCACTTCGTCGATCCACTTCGATGTATGCAGAAACGATTGCGTGTCTGCAGAAAACAATGGTGGTATGAGGCTGTCAGTGTACGAGGGTGATACATGTTGGTGTGCTTTCTTCATATCATCAGATGCAGCTCCGTGGTTGAATATGTCACTGTAACTAAGTACCCTCAACTGAAATAGTTCAAACTGATTCATCTATATGTCTGCTCAGATTTCATGCGTCAGTAGCAAACAGTTTCAAAAATAAATTTCAGATTGGAAAACTACTTTCTAGTGCAGTGCAAATTAGCTACATATTCTGCTGGCGAGTATTTTGTAGAAACAGGTAACTTGCCTGTTACGTCGTAGACGATGACCGCGACCGAAGAGTCTCTGATGTAGCTTGGAATCAGGCTCCGGAACCTCTCCTGCCCAGCCGTGTCCCTGCACATTTTCACAGTTACAAACAACTATGTCACCCTTGGAGATTTTCACATTTGACATGTGCAAGCATGTTTCCGGCATCTCAAGTCCTCAGGAAAAGGGAAAAATATTACTGGTATCTCGTATGTGTTGTTTTCGCAATGTGCCAGGCATAATTTCAGGACTTGCGGTTCAGGTTTCTCTAAAAGAAACAGTTAAGAACTACACCCTTTGTTCCTAAATATAAGACGATTTTGCACTTCAAACCTAAATATAAGATGCTTTTGCACTTCAATTGAATTGCAAAAGCGTCTTATATTTAGGAACAAAAGTAGTACTATTATAAAATTATCTAGATTTTTGAAAAAGACGACTTCGACCAAACAAGGAACTGCATAGAGCTGTCTTACACTTTCCAAATCCAAATAACTTTTTCTACAAACTGATTCTTCGTAAAAAAAAAAGTAAGCAAAACAGATTTTGTAAAAAACCCGCTAAAAATTTGTTTTCTATAAATCCATTACTAGTACTTGCTATCCAAACAACGCCTAAAGGAGGCTACCAAAAGGAAACTAGTATTGCATACCATAGCTGCAGGCGAACCGTGCGGTCCTCGAGGTACATGGTCTTGGAGAGGAAATCGATCCCGATGGTCGCCTGCACACAGAGCCACAGCAGACGGTCAGAATTCATTTGCCAATCGTACGAGGTTGGGGCGATCAATCGATCGGGAGCTTTGCAAATTAACCGAAGAGGAAGAGACCTGGTAGGTGGCGTCGAACTTGTCGTACATGAAGCGGGTGATGATGGCGGTCTTGCCCACCGCCTGGTCGCCGAGGAACACCAGCTTGTACTTGGCCAGCGCCGACACCACCGGCGCCATGGCTAGCTTGCTTGCTTGGCCCGGAGCTAGCTAGTCGGGCGATCTCTTCTGCTCCGAGTTGGATGCTCCCTGGAGTGATTTGGATCGAGTCGTGGAGGCGCGTGCTCGATCGGGTTTGGACGCGTGAAACCAGTGGAAAGGGGACGGAAGAAGAAGAAGAAGGTTTGCTTTGAACGGAGAAGGGGAGGAGGCGACTTTGGACGTTTCCAAAGCCAGCTGCGGATGGAGTCCCGTGTGTTGACGGGCCATCCATGCAAATACTACTTCAAAGTTTCTGTTCTTCTCTTGTAACTTTTTCTTCCTTGGCCACGAAGCACTTTCCCTGCTTGGAACTCGCATATTAATTCTGCAGGGAATGCTACTAGTTGTTCAGTTTGTTGGACATAAATCCAAGTTAAGAAGTAGAGTACGTAATTGGTGCGTTCCAAAAGGGGGCGACCTAACTGCAACAAACGTTTGCAGTCTTGTCGAGAGATGTCGACTCATTTGCCACGTGTTGTTATCATCGATGTCTTGTTCTTCTTTTGAAACATCACCTCCTCTGCTTTCTTAAACGGGAATTGCGCATGTTTGCCATGACAACAGCCTGCTTTTGTCCAGATGGCAAAGCTCAGTGGCCCAGCCAGTGTTAGGGTACATGAGGGTCAGGCTAGTCGATGGAAAAAACACGTTCGGTGCGACGATGTAGGGTGTGTTTGGTAGGGTGTATGAAGGATGCATGAGAGCAAAAGTTCCTTTCTCGACCCATTTTTGGGTGTTTGATAGAGTGTATGAAGGGTGCATGAGTCCACACTAATTTAACACAAATACACAAGGAGTATGCATGAAGAGAGGTGCTGAGATGAGAATGCAACCAAACACACCCGTGATGGTTCTCTGCTCCGAGGCTGTAACGACGCAGCTAGGTTTGTGTTAGTCTAAATTTGTCTACCGTGGCTAAAAGATAAAAATAAATATCAATAATTTCATCGGAAGGTAACTTTAGCTGCAAATGCCCTTTCAATATGTATTATCGTGCAATGCCAAGCGAGTCGCCTACCTTTCTATTACAAAAAAATTACGGAACTAAAGTCATCCAACTATACATGACACCAGCAACATTTGGCAGGTTGTACAACAAATAGCCATAAAAAAATCACACGAACATTTAGATTGTGCTGCCGCCATCGCTGATTTAGTGCACGTTCTACTAAATCGGCAACAATTAATATGGCGGAGTGTGTAATATTTTTTAAAAATTGCACGAACATTTTTAATAGTTCAAAACCATTTAAAAAAATATGTGGACATGTTTTTACATTGTATAATTGTTTAAAAAAATGTCATTATCATATTTTTTAAATGCATGATTGTTTTTGTAAATCTCACAAGCATTTTTCTAAATTTATGCAACCATTTTTTTACATTGGATGAACATTTTGTAAAATGTCAAAAACATATTTTTGAGACGTGTGAAGATTTTCAAGTGTCACTAATATTTTTCTGAATGATATGAGCATTTTCAAAAAGTTGAATGAGTAGTTTTTTAAAAATTGCAATGGATGTTTCATAAGATAAAAGATAAGAAAAACCAACAGGACTTTTTTAGGGGTCAAAAAAACCAACAGGACTTGCGCTAGCAAGCCAACGCTCCTTTGCACTGGCCCGGCCCATTTAGGAAGCGCGAGAGGTGAACAGATTCTTTCGGTTCGCGTGTTAGAAATAAATGGGCTTGTCCCATTAACAATTTTTGAAATCTCAAAGTGGCCCATGTGTAAAATAGCAAGTGATGGCTCTAAAGTTTAGTCTCGCCAAAGAAGTTGAGGAGGTGTGAATCCTTTTTATATAGTGGGTTTTCTCCACCACTCTAAGTGGTGTGTGGAGGAAAGAAATAGGTGACCACACGTGCTCGCTTGCCTCGCCTGGTCAGGTTGGGCTTTGGTCCGGGCCGGGGCGCAAGCCACATGCATTTGAATGGTCTGCCGAAATCCGGTCTTTTGCCTTACATGGATGCAACTTCCTCTTGTCATTCCCCCACAAAAAAACCTTCCTTTTGTCGTTTCATTTTTAATGTCTTGGCAAAAAAGTTCATTATTTCTTGTCTGGTAACTATACAAATTTGAATCCAAGTCGGTTTGAGATCGTGTTTGCGACATGATACCGTCTTTGGTTCTATTATATATACTGCTGCCGGCCACAGTCAAAGACACATCAAAAACACCTAGGATTTTGCCTCATCTCGCAACTTGCGCCGCTGCAGTGTACTCCATCCCGAACACCGCCATGCACCGGTGTGCGGGAGAGCAAGTCTCCAAAACCATCCGTCCTTGCGATCTTGCACTGGAAAGAGGAAAAAAAATTAGGTTTTTGGGAAGCGATCCGAGCGACTGCTCAAGTTCGTTATCACGGGTCAATTTCCGTCCAAGTAAGGCGGTGTTACTCATTGTCGTCTCCATCGTTGTTGCCAACATCATCATCAACAACGTCACCCCCCCCCCCCCAGCAGCCAACAAACGATACGTCCATCCATCATGATTCGTTAATGTCTCTATCTATTTTCTGTTTCATGTGCGATGCTACTCTTTTTTTGAGCAACAAAACTAGGCTTTATTCAGAAATTGGTATTGCTACCTGTATTACAGCAGTATCATGTGATTGCCCCAACCAAATGTAGCGGCCATGATCTAACTTTACAGCATGCCTAGCTAGTTTATGAGGCTCGAAATTCGAGGCTCTAAATTCAAACTTAAAACAGCAAGAAATAAAAGAAGATTGCCATGAAATAATCTCTTTTACAACTGCACCGTAACTCCCACCTGACTTCTCGTTGATGTGTTTCACCACCTCTTGACAGTCAGACGCAATAACGATTTTCTGGAGCCCCAGATCTTCCGCTAACGATAGTCCCTCTCTGCATGTCATAGCTTCCAAAGTAGGTGGATCAACCAGACCTCTAGTCACAAGCACCGAGGACCCCAGGTAATGTCCGTCGTTCGTCCTGCAAACTACAGCAGCGGCACCAACTCCACGGAAAACAGCAGCGTCAACATTGATTTTAGCATGATCACCTGTGGCTGGAATCCATCTCCCCCGTGCAGCAGTACCTGGGGTGTTCATTCGGGGCCTTAATGAATTCTTTTCCTCCTCCAACTCTGATAAGAAGTGAGTAATGAACATGTAAGTGGATAACAGGCTGTGATGCAACCCTTCATGTATCAGTTTCCGCCTCGCCCACCATATTGCCCATCTGCTACCTTGGTGAACTTGTCGTGTGGTAGTTGTTCGATCATAGTGAATAACCATTTCTTTGCATCATTTTCAGTGTTGCTCCGCAAAACATCAATAAGTTCCTGATCCACCAATGACCAGACGCACCGGGCAGCAGTGCACTCAATCAAGCTATGCTTCCAGGAATCCGTAGTTCCGCAAACGGCACACGAGCTACTTGTGGTCATGTTCCGATGCATTGTGACATCCTCCGTTGGGATAGATTGACGTGCAAGTCTCCACAAAAAAAAACCTGATTTTAGCCGGGACCATGGTTTTCCATAGCCGCTTCCAGGCCGAGTTCTCCTCCTGGCGATTAGACGCTCCTGGTCGTGACTCCAGCCAATCTTCTCGCCTTCTCTTAGTTTCAACAATCATACGATAACAGGACCGTACGCTGAATACGCCAGATTTCTCAAACATCCAAGACCAGTAGTCCTCCACAATCCTCTGACAAATCGGGATTTGAAAAATTGCTTGTGCATCAAAAGGGAGGAAAACTTGCTTCACTAACTCCATATTCCAGCATGCATTACCTGAATCAATGAGCTCAGCTACCAACTGAGGCGGATCAGGGACTCTAGCAACTAACGGCCTCATAAATTCAGGCCGAGGGATCCAATTTGTGTTCCATATCTCCGTCGATGATCCATCACCGATTCTCCTGATTAGACCCTGTTTCATGATATCCCTCCCTTCCAAAATAGATCTCCAAATCTGAGATGGATGACTCCCAATAGTGGCTTCTAGTATCGAGCAGTTTGGAAAATACACTGCTTTTAAAATACGAGCGCTAAGTGACTCTGGGGAGACCAAGATCCTCCATGCTTGCCGAGCCAGTAGAGCCAAATTAAAAAGCTCGAAGTCACGGAACCCCAGCCCACCCATATATCTCGGCATTGTCATGCTATCCCACGACACCCAATAGGGTTTCCTCTTCCCTTGCTCGCTTCCCCACCAAAAGGCCCGTATTGCTGAGGTTAACTTGTCACATAACCCTCTTGGCAGTTTGAAACATGACATCGAAAAGACCGGGATGGCTTGTGCTACGGACTTGATGAGCACATCCTTCCCTGCAGCCGATAGGGTTTTCTCCATCCAACCTCTGATTTTGTTCCATAAATGATCAATAAGGTACTTGAACGCTCCATTTTTGGATGAGCCCACATCCGTTGGAAGCCCCAAGTATTTCTCGTTAAGTTGCTCATTGGGAACTTGCAAGATTTGTTTTACCTGTTCTCGAACTGGTCCTGGACATCCCTTACTGAAAAAGCAAGATGATTTTTCCCGGTTCACTCTCTGGCCCGAAGCCCTAGCATAGGTTTCCAATAACAGAGACACTTCTTCCGCCCCCTCCGAATTTGCTTTAAAAAACAGCAGGCTGTCATCTGCAAACAACAAGTGGTTTATCGGCGGAGCCGTTGAAGCCACTTTGATTCCTCCTAGATTAGATGACTGAACTCGAGATTTTAAGAGGCACGAAAGGCCCTCTGCTGCCAGCAAAAACAAATAGGGTGAAATAGGAACCCCTTGGCGGATACCACGCGAAGGGTTGAACTCTTCTAATTTTTCTCCATTAAACATGACTGAGAAGGAGACAGATGAGACCATCCCCATGACAATATCAACCCAGTTCTGACTGAACCCAAGCTTCAACATGATAGCTCTTAGGTAGTCCCACTCAACACGGTCATATGCCTTCATCATATCCAGTTTCAGTGTGCAAGACCTGTGGATCTGAGCTTTATTTCTCTTCATAAAATGAAGACATTCGTAAGCTGCAATGATATTGTCAGTAATCAATCTACCCGGAACAAAGGCCGACTGCTCCTCTGAGATGATCTCCGGCAATATTAGCTTCAAGCGATTAGCTATCACTTTTGATGCAACCTTATACAGTACATTACACAAACTAATTGGCCGGAATTGTGTAAGCAAGGTAGGGTTTTTTACCTTCGGAATTAGAACTAGCACTGTATTGTTGATATCCTTAGCACTCTCTTTGCCCAAGACAATACCTAGCACCACTCGGGCTACCTCTTCACCGCAGATCTCCCAATGATGTTGAAAAAAGTGAGCAGGAAATCCGTCGGGGCCAGGAGCCTTTGTCGGTGCCATTTGAAATAGCGCGGTTTTAACCTCTTCAGTCGTGTACGGTGCATTCAACTGTTCATTCATCTGGACAGTTACCTTTACTGGTACTGTATTCAGCACCTCCTCCATGTCATGTACCCCTTCCGACGTGTAAAGATTACCATAGAAAGAGTTGACCATATCTTTCATAGTTTGTATGTCCTCCGTCGAATTGCCATCCTCTTGTACCAGCAACTTAATCAGATTTTTCCTCCTACTCATACTTGCCCGGAGATGAAAAAAGCGGGTATTCTTATCTCCCGCCCGTAGCCAGTCAACTCTAGCCCGCTGCCTCCACATTAATTCTTCTCTGTGATATAGCTCAATTAGATTTTCCTTGATCTTGAGCTCTCTGTGAGAAGGACCGACCCTCCCTGGCACACCTTGCAAGATCTCCAGCTCGCGCTTTAGGGTTCGGATTTGCTTACGAACGCTTCCGAACGTAGACTTGTCCCATGCAGAAAGTGACAAGGCCAACGCCGCCAACTTTTCTTTGATTTCCGCGACGAAGCTGCATGCAGGCACTCCCCCCCCCCCAATCATTAGCTACCTTCGAGTGCAATTGGTCATGCGATTCCCACATTGTCTCATACCGAAAAACATGCTGGCGTTGTCTCACCCAAGCCTCGCCATGCGGGTGTAGAATAATTGGTACGTGATCCGATGAACCCGCCGTCAGGTGGTCTACTCGAGCCCTTGGAAACTGCGCAGTCCAAGCACTGCAGGTGAGTGCTCTATCCAGCCGGACACGAGTATATGAGCCTCCTGCAACCTTATGCTCAAAAGTCCAAGGAATACCTGTATACCCTAGATCAAGCAAAGCATAATCATCAACAACTGATCTGAAAGAAGCAATCTGACTTTGACTTCTCTGTCCCACTCCATCATGCTCTCCTGCATGCAGTACTTCATTAAAATCGCCTATCAGGAGCCATGGTAAAGGAGACATTCCTGCTACACTTCGGATAGTATCCCACGTATTTTGCCTTGACGCCACCTGTGCTTCTCCATAGACACAAGTTAGCCTCCAAGGATTTGGACCTGATTCATCAATTAGTGCATCAATGTGATACCGAGAGTAACCATCAACTTTCAACTTTATTTCATTATTCCAAAACACGCCTAAACCTCCACTTCTACTAGCACTGCTTACAGCAAAACTATTATCATAACCAAAAGAAGATTTCAAATTCTCGACACGAACCCTGTCTAGTTGAGTTTCCACTATACAAAGTACTGCCGGGGTAAACTGCTTTGCAAGGTTGCAAAGCTCACGAACTGTCGCAGGTCTACCTACCCCACGACAGTTCCAACACAATATACTCATTGTGCCCCGCGGAGGCCGCTCTGGGTCTCCGTGATGGGCGCTTCCTTGGTCTTGTCGGTGAGGTTTTTCTTTGGCAAACCCTTATCCGTATTGGCGACTTTTGCTCTCTTCTGCTCTTGTCGCGATGTAGGGCTTGGAGGGACTATTGGAGGTCCCGTCGGCATAAGTGCAGCTGACGCCCCCTTTGCAAAGTTTATGTCTCCTGTATTGCCCACCAGCGATCTCTTCCTAGCTGCATCAGCCTCCTCCATGAGAGCATCCTCATCCTCTTCACCTGCATACTGCTGTGGCTGCTGGGGCATACCTCTGCCAGTGCCAAAACCAGCTTCGCCCCTTGCTGCACCACGACCTAAGCCGCCTCTGCGAGCCCGACCTTCTCCCGGACCCTTTCCAGCACCACGGAACCAGCTTGCTCGCAACTCCTTGAAAACCAGGGCCTTTGGAGGATGAATCCCGTCCCCATGCTCCTTGAATTGGTGACCGAGATGGCCACACACTACACACCAGTCAGGAAGGCGTTCATACTTCACCAGAAAAATTTGTCGCTTGTTTTCTTTGACAATTGATGTAGCGTTCTTCAGGGGCTTATTGACACCGATCTTGACTCGAACCCTGTAAAAGTTTCCTTCAAAGTCGTGAGGCCTCTTGACGCGATGCTACTGTGCATGTTTTTCTTGTGCCTCTTGCATGATATTTTCTGTGTTAGTACACGCCGCAAATGGGGGCGGCTATACCTTGCTTCAAGCGAGTCCGATAGAAGACTCGCCTGAACGTAGGTGCTAGATGGGCTGGCCCAGGCGTCCGGGGGGTCACAAGTCACAACCTCGTTTTATCATGGTTTTGTTTTTTGTTTTCTTTTTTTATACATCCAAATATTCTAAATGAATATATTACAAAAACACTTATATTGGAAAAAATATGTTAACCAAGCATTTGAAAATATTTAAATGCATATAGAGAAAATGTTTCTCATGCATACAAATATATATATATATATATATATATATATATATATATATATATATAAACAAATGTGTAGGAAAGAAGTTGATCATGTATTTGTTAATCCAAGCATTTGAAAAAAATGTATTTGAAAAATGTTCAAGCAATTAAGAATTGTTACATGTGTATAGAAAAAATGTTGATCATGTATTCAAATTTTTTAAATCAAGCATTTGAAAAAAAAGGTGTATAGAAAATTGTTGACCAAATATAAAACAAAAGAAAATTTTCTATTCACAAAATCTTAATGAAGGATTTGAATAAAAAATGTTAAATGTGTATAGAGAAAATGTTGACCATGTATTAAAAATATTATTCTAGTATTTGAAAAGTGTTAAATGTGTATAGAAAAAATGTTGACCATATATTCAATAATATTAATCTTATATATTAAACATGTATTAGCAAATATATTAGAGATATAAAAAATGTGTATAGAAAAACATTGAAAACCATAGTGGAAACAAAAGAAAATCAATGGAAACAAGAAAATAAACAAACAAAGCCAAAAAAAGGAAGAAAAAGAAAAGGAAATAAAGGAAAAATGCTAGTGGAAAATGAAAAAAAAATCAAAGAAACCCAAAAACAAGAAAGAAAAGGAAAACTAGTAAAAACAAAGAAAGAACTGAAGAAAATCGGCGGCGCTGCAAATGAACGATCCTAGGTTAGATTCAAGCGTGCCCCTTTTTTCTCCGGAATCACTAGTTGAGGAGTACTCGTTGCAAAGAGCACTCAAACTCTCCTGGTTGTGACAAGTGGCGCACATGCAGCGCGTCACTTGTCGCAACCTGGGAGTTTTCTCTTTTTCGTAGATCTGTTTATTCAAAATGTTTTATCTCTCAAACCGTGCGTCCAAATCTCGAACCGCTTTCACCGTTGGATTCCTCGCGTCGAGATCTTCAAAACTAGATCCCATGTTGATAGGTTTTCACAAACTTTTTTTTCACGAAAAAAATCAGACGAAAAAACCGAACCGGGAGCACGAGTTTTTCCCTTTCCGAAAGAGGCATGCTCGTGCCACTCACAAAATCACAACCGTGCCTCTCGCGGAAGCAAAATCGTGACTCTCGCGGAAGAAAAAAAGAAGAGGAAATGTGTTTCTTTTCGTTTCCAAAGAGGCACGGCCGTGACTCTCGCGGAAGCACAACCGTGCCTCTCGTGAAAGGAAAAAAAAATAGAAAACATGTTTTTTTTCGTTTCCGAGAGGCACGGTCGTGACTCTCGCGAAAGCACAACCGTGCCTCTCGCGAAAGCAAAACCGTGACTCTCGGGAAGGAAAAAAAATAGAAAATGTGCTTTTTTTGTTTCCGAGAGGCACGGCCGTGACTCTCACTAAAGCACAACCGTGCCTTTCGCGGAAGCAAAACAGTGACTCTCGCGAAAGGAAAAAAATGGAAAACGCTTTTTTTACCGTTTCTGAGAGGCACGGCCGTAACTCTCACGAAAGCATACTCGTGCCTCTTGCGGAAGCAAAACCATGACTCTCGCGAAAGGAAAAAAAAGAGAAAACGTGTTTTTTTTCGTTTCCGAGAGGCACGGTCGTGACTCGCGAAAGGAAAAGAAAAAAGAAAACGCGTTTTTTCGCGCAAACAAATTTTTTTTTCAATTTTTTTTGTCGAAAGTTAAGGAAGACCGGTGGAAAACCAGAACGTAAAAAAACGTTTAAAAAGCCGAAAACTCGTGCGAAAAAATAAATAAACAAAATCCGAAGGGAGCGCTCAGAGCGCGACACGTGGCGAATGACCGAGAGCGCGCCAAGTGACGCTGATCATTGCGAGGCTCCCGAAGGAGCGCTCGTTAATTAGTTGCTCCCCTGTTTCTCGACTTTATTATTTGTTTTAGGTATGCGCTAATGGGCCGGCTTGTTACTTTGGACGCTTCAGGCGAGTCTTCCATCGGGCTCGCTATAAGTGAGATATAGCCTTTGCGGCCGCAATGACATGGAACGTGTAACCCCCACTCACCCCGCGCACCCTTTTGGGCCAGCACATGTGCGGGGCAGGTCACCTGATTTTTTTCCTTTTGGCTTTCCTTTGCTTTCTTATTTAATTTAATTTAGGATTTCACAAAAGTTGCAAATTTCAACAAAAAGTCTGTGAATTCAAAAAAAATTCCTGGAAAACCACAACTTGATTGACGGATTCATTTTTTATTTTGATTTTTTCGCATATTCGGAAAAAAATCGTGATTGTGAAAAAATGTTTGACAAATAATAAACTGCTTATAACTTTGATTTTTTCGTATTCTAAAGCAGTTCATGAATTTTTATACTATGTTCACACAATTTCAAAAATGATGTTGACGCATTTTTAGACTATGTTCACACAATTCCAAAAAATGTTCATGAATTTTAAATGTTGTTCCCAAATTTCTTAAAAAGTTCATCGGTTCATAAAGTGTTCGCGATTCAAAAACAATTATGCTTTTAAAAAAATGTTAGTGAAGCCGTTGTTTTCTGGAATTTTGAATAATTGTTCCAAAATTTCAAAAAATGTTTTTGAATTCAAATGATGTTGATGCATTTTTAGACTATATTCAAACAATTCCAAAAATGTTCATGAATTTTTAAATGTCGTTTCCAAATTTCTTAAAAGTTCATAGGTGTAGAAAGTGTTCGCTGATTCATAAACAGTTATGCTTTAAAAAAATGTTCGTGAAAACATTGTTTTCTGGAATTTTGAATAATTTTTACAAAATTCTAAAAATGTTTGCCAATTTTAAAAAAATTCAAGATTTTGAAAGAAATGTTCACAACTTCTAAAAAATGTCATAATTTCTAAAAATGTTCACGAATGTTTAAAAATGTTTCCAAATTCAAAAAATGGTCATGGTTAAAAAATATTCTCGAATTTCAAAAATGTCCGCGACTTCAGAAAATGTCCATGATTTCAGCATATATTCATTTATTCTGAACATTGCGAAATGAAAAATAAAATGAAAAACAAGGAGAAAATTCAATAAAAGGAAATAAATAAATAACATTAAAGAAAAAGAAGGAAAAGGAAAAAAAGAAAGAAACTCGAAAGAAAAAACGAAGCGAAGAACCAAAACCGGTGCTCTTCAGCAGTACACGCTTTTTTTGGTGATCTAATTCTTCTAATTGCTTCAATAGGGGGGGTGCTTTTTTACTTCTGGTGTTCTTTGTACTACCTTGACAATTGATGAAGTGCTCATCCAAGGCCCGAAGCAGCCCGACAACGACATTGATGTGTATCTAAGGTCATTAGTTGAAGAACTTTTAGAGCTGTGGAGTATAGAAGGTGTACGTGCGTGGGATAAGCACAAACAACAGAAATTTGATCCGCGAGTGTTGCTGTTTGTAACCATCAATGATTGGTCTATTCTCAGTAACCTTTGAGGACAGACAAACAAGAGATACCACGCATGCACGCACAATTTAGATGATACCGACAGTATATATTTGGATAAATGTAAGAAGAATGTGTATCTGGGACATCGTCAATTTCTTCTGAGCAGGCATACCGTAAGAAAGAAAGACAAGCATTTTAAAGGTGATGCAGATCATCGGAAGAAGCCTCTCCATCGTACTGGTGATGATATACTTGATATGGTCAAGGATTTAAAAGTAATCTCTGGAAACGGTCCTAGCGGACAATCTGTTCCGAATGACGCTAACGGACGCACCCATGTGGAAGAAAAATCTATATTTTGGGACCTACCCTATTGGAAAGACCTAGAGGTCCGCTTTGCAATCGACGTGATGCACATGACGAAGAATCCTTGCATGAACCTGCTAGGCTTCTTGGGCGTGTATGGGAATACAAAAGATACACCGGAAGCACGGGAGGACCAGCAACATATGCACGGAAAAGACGGCATGGATCCAAAGCAGTATCAACGTCATGCCAGCTACGCTCTTACCAAAGAAGAGAAGAAAATCTTCTTCGAATGCCTGCTCAGTATGAAGGTCCCGTCTGGCTTCTCGTCGGATATAAAGGGAATAATAAATATGGCAAAGAAAAAGTTTCAGAACCTAAAGTCTCATGACTGCCACGTGATTATGACACAATTGCTTCCGGTTGCATTGAGGGGGCTTCTACTGGAAAACGTTCGATTAACCATTGTGAAGCTATATGCACTCCCCAATGCAATCTCTCAGAAGGTAATCAATCTAGAAATCATACCAAGGTTAGAGAATGATTTGGTGCAATGTCTTGTCAGTTTCAAGTCGGTGTTCCCATCTTCCTTCTTCAATATCATAACGCACGTCCTAGTTCACCTAGTCGAAGAGATTGCCATTTTGGGTCCTGTATTTCTACACAATATGTTCCCCTTTAAGAGGTCCATGGAAGTCTTAAAGAAATAAATTCATAACCGTGCTAGGCCAGAAGGAAGCATCTCCAAGGGCCATGAAACAGATGAGGTCATTGAGTTTTGTGTTGACATTATTCCTGACCTTAAGACGATTGGTGTTCCTGAATCGCGGCATGAGGGCAGACTGGGTGGAAAAAGCACGCTAGGAAAGAATTCAGTAATATGCCAGGACGGGCATTCTTGGGAGTAAGCACACTACACAGTTCTACAAGGTTCTGCCTTGGTGGCTTCGTATATCGTGGAACACAAGAATATTCTACGCTCCAAACACCTGGATTACAGATGAACAAACGGGGACTTTCGCCGGTTGGTGCTATTTCTTGAGCTTGTGTTGGTTTTCCCTCGAAGAGAAAATGGTGATGTAGCAAAGTAGAGATAAGTATTTTCCTCAGTTGAGAATCAAGGTATCAATCCAGTAGGAGGAACAAGCAAGGCTCCAATAGGTGTAGCTACACAAACAATCAAACACTTGCACCCAACGCGATAAAGGGGTTGTCAATCCCTTCACGGTCACTTGCAAAGGTGAGATCTGATAGATATAGATATAAAAGATTACTAAAACGATAATTAAATAAAAGTAAATAAAATTGTAGCAAGGTATTTTTGGTATTTTTGGTTTATATATCTGGAAATATACTATGGAAAATAGACCCCGGGGCCATAGGTTTCACTAGAGGCTTCTCTCTTAAAGAAAAATAATATGGCGGGTGAACAAATTACTGTCGAGCAATTGATAGAAAAGAGCATAGTTACTTTGCCGGAGGGGGGATCAACCACGGAGGGGCTCTACATCAACCTCGCTGCCTTTCCGATGAAGCATGAGCAGTTTATCACAAACCTTCGGGTCCATAGCTAGTAGTTAGATGGCTTCTTCTCTCTCTCTATGTTCTTCAATACCAAGTTCTCTATGATCTTCATGAAGATCTATCTGATGTAATACTCTTTTGCGGTGTGTTTGTCGAGATCCGATGAATTGTGAGTTTATGATCAAATTATCTATATTATTTGAATTTTCTCTGAATTCTTATATGCATGATTTCATATCTTAGTAAGTCTCTTCGAGTTATTGGTTTGGTTTGGCCAACTAGATTGGTAATTCTTGCAATGGAGAAGTGCTAAGTTTTGGGTTCAATCTTGCGGTGATCTCACCGAGTGACAAAATAGGGGTAGCGAGGCACGTATTGTATTGTTGCCATCGAGGATAAAAAGATGGTGTTTTCATCATATTGCTTAAGTTTATCCATCTACATCATGTCATCTTATTTAAAGCGTTACTCTGTAAGTTAGTCAAATATATATTAACAAATGCTACATGTAAGTTAGTCAAATAATAATACGTAAAAAAACATAAAAATATAGCTATGCAAAAAAATGCAGAAAAAAATATAGAAGCCGTCGGCATAGCTGCGGCCAGGGTCATCTATGCCGACGGCAGCCGTCGGCATAGTCCTTGGTCGGTGCATTTTGGATCGATGACGTGGCACTTGTATCTATGCCGACGGCCGCCCGTCTCCGCCGTCGACATAGATCAAACGCCGTTAGCCGTCCGTCACGGGCGTGGTCGCCGGGCCCACAGCTATGCCGACGGCCCATATATGCTGACGGAAGCTGTAGGTGTAGACCTGGCTAAGCCGACGGCCGTTCTTTGCCGACGGGGGCCGTCGGCGTATCCTGGGATAGCCCAACGGCCGTTGTACGCCGACAGCCTAGGGCCAGCTGTCGGTATAGCCTGGAATAAGCCGACGGTGGCCGTAGGGATACGTTTGGCCGTCGGCATTGAGCCCTGTTCCGGTAGTGACGCCGGCCTCCACGCCGACGACGCCGACCTGTACTGGATCGTTGAGGGACTGCCTGATGTGCGTCAGGTGTCTCGTCTCGCCGAGATCGCCACGGAGCTCGCCGACCCCGCGCTCACCGCTTCTCCCGACGACCTCCTCCTCCTGAAGCGGCTCCGCGAGCTTGGGAGGGACGTCCGCCGCGCCGGCCTTCTCGAGGAAGGGGATGCCCGCGCCAACGCCGTCATCCTCGGGAACCGCGCTCAGAAGATCGCCTACCGTACCGCCGTCAGCCGCTCGACATACGTCGGAGACCGCGTGGCGGAGCTCGTCGCCAAGGTGAACGCCGTCCTGGATAGTGCTGTTGTTTTCCAGGCGGCTTGAGCCGAGAAGAGGAAATCTGTCGTTCGAGTCATCTGGAGTGGGGGAGTTTTATTTTCATCTGTTAGGCATACGTCGTGTTTGGCGGTTGTTGATAAGATCATATACGGAATGTAATTGGGCGGGAATATAAGTATGTATCGTGCTTTTCTTGTGTGATGATGGGTTGGGCAGAGATGAATTCATAGCAGTGTTTGCACAGAATTTGGATTCAACATGTATGTTCTCCTTGCAGTAATTTCAGCATTTTCTGTGTGATGTGTATCTATCTGATTTTGAAAAAAAACTAGTTCCAGTTCTCTGAATTTCAGAGCAGAAGTTCCCCGCAGATGATCGATTTGAAAAATGTATCTGATTTTGAAAAAAAAAAACTAGTTTAAGTTCTCTGAATTGAAGTTCAGCACAGACGATTGACTTCAATAATGGTTCGGCACTCAGGTGATTCTGTTCATAATGAAATTTAGCTTTGCTTTGTGCACTCTCTTGAACTCCCTCTCCGAAGCTACTTCATTCCAGGTCTTGTTCTTCAGATGCATCCTTATCCTGCTCAACATCAATCAAAGGAAAGGTACCAATAATAATGAGTTAATGGCCAACATGAGCATATTGCACTAGAAAAGTAAACACATAAATGCTGAGAAGAAGTAACCACTGTGGTTCAATATTGTAAGGGAACTCGTTCATGTACGCCGAACAAAGAGACCCACAATGGCCAGCAACAAAATTTTGTGGTGAGCAACCTCTGTAGCTTTCAACTTTTTTTCATGAGATGTAGCAAGCGTTTCTCTCAAGTTTGATCCTGGCATCAATCAATCCATCCATTTTTTGGAACCATGAATAATAAACCTCATGAGCAATGAATGATAGCTCCTTCCTTCCCCTGCATCAAGATTCCCTGACCCTGACTGATATCAAGCTCAGCTGCTCCAATGTGACAGATTCTGAAGAGGACACTCGTGAGCCCTGGTGCGACAAGTGACTCATCTACCAGGTAGGACACTGTCATTCAGAGTTGAGAGATGGTGTCAGCATCATCATTTCTAATCCCTGAATACATATATACATCCCTTGTGTTGAAGAAGAATCCATGTTAGCAACTTTGGATTCCTAGCCTCCACCCCCAAATTCAGAATCCCTTTCTTCTTCATTGTCCCAGCGGACAAGCTGTGCCAAAATAGCCATCTTAATTAGAATCAAATCTGTCGGCTACCTCCAATGCCAGACAGACCCCCTCCCTCCCTCCAAGTTGAGTAGCCAGCAGTTGCAGTTGGTGCCTTCTCTAACGTACTCCCTTCGTCCCGTAATATAAGAACGTTTTTGACACTAGTGTAGAGTCAAAAACGTTCTTATATTATGGGACAGAGGGAGTACGTCTGAATGAGTGCAATGCAAAGCAAAATGAGCAATATACGTACGGCAGGTGGATTATTGGACCGATCGATGAGGCCTCTTTTCTTTCATCAGGGTTCAGTAGCCACCTGCACCTGCAGCTTGGAAGGCACTCTTACCCGTCGGCTGGTTTAGTGTCCAAACCAATCGCATCAGCTCCTACAGTTCTAGTACAGTACTAGATTATCGATGGCGCGCGTTGCTGCGCCCATCTACTTTTTCGTTGAAATAATTGGGATTCTCATAAATATAAGAGAAATTAAACATATAAATTCAATTACATAAAGTATATCATTCAGTAATCGAAAAGGGATATTCTTATGCTAATGTATCAGGCAGTTGTGACAACTGATAGTATTCTCACAGATATAAGATAAATGAAACAAAGAAATTAAATTACATAAAGATATGTTGTATCATTTAGTAATCGAAAAAGGATATCTTATGCTTATGTATTAGGCAGTTGCGCTAAGGTTGTCACGTTATAACAGTACCATAATCATATTAGGTTGATCTCAAACTAATGTACTCTATCTTACTTTAGGCAGAACTAATGTAGAACTATAGACTTTATTCTTGCAAAGTACTCCCTCCATACTAAATCAGCGACACTCGATATGGAATGGAGGGAGTAGTAAACTATGTTAACAAAAGATGTGAAAAACATGGATGCAGCCAGTAAATAAATAAATGGATAAATAATCACAATTGGCACATGATATACATGTGTTAACAATGTATGGTTGCATCGAGGAGAATACCCTCCACAATATAACTTTTTTTTTGAACGGTCACCGGGGGGGAGAGCTTCCCCACCTGAATATATTACCACTCAAAACGGGGTGTAGTTCGAGAATTACAACAGAGGATTTGTTACAATGTCAGCTATTGTTTTAGGGAACAGCCGAGGATAAGAAATGAAGCCATTGCTTAGTGAATAAATTGTCTTCCTTGTTTTTGAATCGGAAAACCCATAGAGAGAAATCAGCAACGATGTTACGTAGCGTGGTCCTGGTGGAGTGATCCTCGTTCCTGAAAACTAGAGCGTTTCTTGAGTCCCATAATTTCCAAGAGATAGATAGAGCGACCGACGGCCATATGTTGGGGTTGACGCCTTGAAGCGTTGGGTGTTGAAGCAGATCATCAAGAGAGGTTGGAGCCTGCAGTCCCAGGGAGGACCAGACTTGTGTCGCGTAAGAACAGTTGGAGATGAGGTGTAGGGCATCTTCATGCGGGTCTTGCCATCGAGGGCATGCGGTTGACTGTGCAATGTGCTTGTGAAACATATTTGCCTTGGTGTTCAGCCGATCGCGGAGAAGTAGCCATGCGAAGATCTTGACCTTGATCGGAACTTTGGAGGCCCAAACAAGATCGTGGTGTGGGTCAGTGAAATCTTCAGCAACTATGGAGGAGTAAGCATTCTTGGCAGAGGACGGCAGGTCATGGGTGAGAGACCGTTCGTCCGGTTGGTCTACCTGCTGGAAGTCCTGCAACAACAATAGCACACAATCCAACTCGCAAGCAGCAGCATTAGACAGACGGTTCCGCAGGTTCGCCAATAAGCTGGTTTGCCAAACTGTAGCCACTAAAACCTTGTCATCAATGGAGTGTGAGAAGAGGTTTGGGAAAACTTTTTGTAATGGTGACTGTAGGAGCCATTTATCAAGCCAGAAGAAGGTGGAGAGTCCATTGTATGTGATCACAAAGGAGTGCTCAATTAGTAGTGGCAAGTTGTTGTTGATAATTTTCCATAAAAAGGAGGGCCGTGGAGTTTTTTTAGCAATGCCAAGAGGGTGTTGGTGGTTATACCACTGAGTCCAAGGGAGTTTGGGTGTTGTAGAATTTTTGCAGAGAATTTCATGAGCAAGCATCTGTTCTGAATTTCAAGATTTTTAATGCCTAGACCACCAGTATCTTTAGGTTTGCAAACGTTTTTCCACGCGACTAGGCAGCTCGCCCCAGTGCAAGTAGACTCGTTAGACCAGAAGAACGCCCTCCGAATGGCGTCAAGTTTAGCTAATATCGATTTAGGTAGCCGGAAGACGGACATAAAATAAACAGTTAAGGAGTCTAGGACAACAGTCAGCAGGGTGAGCCTGGCACCCCGTGAGAGAAGGCGCGCCACCCATCCAAGGAGGAATTTCCGAAAGTTGTCCATGATTGGGTCGAAAGCTGTCAGTGGCAATTTGGTAGGGGATAGTGGAAGCCCTAGGTATACTAGTGGAAAGGAGGATAATGAGCATCCAATAGCTGCAGCAATGTTGTTTTGTGTGGATGAGTCTGTAGCAATTGTGAGAAGAGCTGTTTTGTGAAAGTTGATTACCAACCCCGTTGCAAGGGCGAAATCATGAAGTGTTTTTTTGAGAAGTAAGGTGGCTGTGTCACTAGCAGCAGCAATTATGAGGGTATCATCTGCGTATTGAAGTGTCACGGGTGGTTCGTTTGGACGTAGAGGGTGGCAGAGAACGTTGGATTGGAAGGTTTTAGCGATTAGTCTTTGAAGAACATTGGCGACGATGATGAACAGGTATGGAGAGAAGGGGTCTCCTTGGCGGAGGCCACATCTACATTGAATCCAGGACCCCGGAACTCCATTTAAAAGAATGGCCGTTTTGCCAGTACAGAGGATGTTTTGGACCCATGCGCAGAAGATGGAAGGAAAACTGCGGGTTTTTAATATTTGAATGAGGGAGGACCAGCATATAGAATCAAATGCTTTTCTGAAGTCCAGCTTAAAAACCATGGTCGGGGCTTTACGTGTGTGGCACGTGCTGAGAATATCCGCAGCATAGATGAAATTTTCAGCAATGTTACGCCCATGAAGGAAGCCCGTCTGATCGTAATGAATGAGAAGCGGGATGAGAGGTTTAACTCTATTTGTGAGGATTTTTGCAACTGCTTTTGGCGTGCAGTTTTGGAGGGAGATCGGTCTAAACATGTCAGGAGATGTTGGTGCCAGAGTTTTTGGTAGTAGTACCATGAAGGCACGGTTGAAGCGTTCGAGGGAGACGGTTTGATCCTGGAAGGCGGAGAAGAATGCTAAGATGGAAGGTTTGATAATATTCCAAAATTTTCTGAAGAAGATGGTACCGAAGCCGTCTGGTCCAGGGCTGGCATTGGTGTTCATGGATAGGAAAGCTTGATGGATTTCTTCGTGGGAGAAGGGTTGTGCTAGATCACGAAGCTGAGGGAGGTGAGAGGGGTATAGCTGCAGTAGACTGAAATTCCATGTTGCATGTTTTGTGGTCCCGATCAATTGGTTGAAAAAATCTTTTAAGATGTGAGCTTTTTGTTCATGGAGGAAAACTTCAGAGTTGTTGTGAATGAGCATGGGGATTTTGTTTGATCTAGATCGTTGGGTGGCCGAAGCATGGAAGAATCTAGTGTTCTCGTCGTCGTCAACGGCGACCCTGACCTTGCCCCTTTGTTTCCAGAAGGAGATTTTTTGTTTAATAGTTTGTTGAAGCAGATTGGAGAGCGATAGCCTTAGTTTTTGTTCGAGCAGGAGGAGAGGAGCTAGTTCCTCGTTTAGATCAAGGGCCTGGATGGCCAGTTTGCAGTTTGTTTCTCGTTGGTAGATGGACTGCAGCGTTTTGGCCCAAGATTTTAGGGCCGATCGTGTAGATTTAATGCAAATAGCAAGGGAGGCAGCAGGGTCCATGGGGAGCCCATGACGGTGAGAGTTGGGCTGCCAATAGTCGCGTATTATGTTTGCACAAGTTGGAAAAGAAGTTTAGAATCGTTCAAATTGAAAAAGGCGGGAAGATGGGACGGACGTGGATACTGTGACTAGAAGTGGTACGTGATCAGAAATAAACCTAGTGAGAGAGGTGAGGTGAGAGTTTGGGAAAATAGTATCCCAAGCGAGGTTGATTAGAACCCTATCTAGGCGGATTAGAGTGGTAGACAGCCTTTTATTTGACCAGGTGAACTCTCTATCAAGGAGTGGGAGCTCTAAGAGGGCAAGTTGATCGATGGTGTCGTTGAAGGCGTCAGCCTCCGGTCGTCGGAAGTTGTTGTTGTTGCTTTCATTGGGGAATCTGGTGAGGTTGAAGTCTCCAATTAGGAGCCAGGGTGATTGTGGTGGTGGTTCGATTAGTTTTAGTTCGTCTAGGAATGCCATCTTGAGATCTCGCTGTGAGGGGGCGTACACGTTTGTGATGAAGATGTTGTGTGGCGATGCCAGACATGATAGGGTTAAGGTGGATGTGAAATGCTTATGTTGACAGTTGAGAAGGGAGAAGCATCGAGAGTTTGTGGCCGAAAGAATGCCGCCCGCAGATCTAATTGCGTTAAGGTGGTTATTAGAGTCAAGGAATCGTGGCAAGATCGATCGAATCTTGATTGTGTCTGGTTTTTGTAATTTGGTTTCCTGAAGAAGGGCTATAGATGGGCGCAGGAGATTGATTTCAGAAAACACATTGGCACACTTGTCATTATCACCTAACCCGCGTACATTCCAGGAGACGATAGAGTATGAAGCGTTTTGCATACTTGAAACTTAAACTGACACCTTACATAGTGGTATTGACCCGACCGACAACCATTTCGGGTCAAGATACAGAATGATACACTGACAGAGGTAGGCGTGAGCACTCTAACAAGTAGATTCATCCTAACATAGCAACGACAGAGTGGTGCTAAATAGTGGATAAATGGCCAGGATTGGCCGCCACACACGTGGCCACAGAGAAGGTAGCAGATCATGGCGACCCCAGGTCACCAGAACCCGAAGCGATGTCCGCCACCACCTCCGGCGGGGCGCCGCAGGCAGCAGCAACAGTAGCAAGATCATCAGGCGAGGCGTGGCCGTGAGCAGAGCCGTCGACGAGCCCAAATTCGTCACAGAGACGAGCGTGGATCAGGGCGCCAGATAGATCCTTGGACGCAGCAGCAAGGTCCAGCTTCTTTGCCTTGGAGCGCATGGCCTTGGACGTCATAGACGAGTAGATAGGCGGCTCGATCTCAGCCAGCCTAGCGCTACGCCTGGCCTTGATGCCAGAGTCGGCAGCCATCTTTGCGCGCCTGCTGATACGCCTGGCATGGCACTCATGGGTGGGCTCAGGCGAGAGGAGAGGCGTGGGTGCAGGTGGTGGTGGTGGAGGAGGCGGCGTAGGTGGCATTGGAGGTGGATGTGGTGGAGCTGGCAGGGCAAGCAGAGGACGAGCATGGCGGGATTGAGCCCGATCCTTAGCAGGAGAGGGAGAGCGAGCTGGAGGAGCCCAAGGAGCATGAACAAGCATGGCGACAGGCATGCCATCAGCCATGACGGCCGGGATCGGGATGCCTTCGAGAGGCCGGTCTGCAGCAGGTGATGGAGGAGGGCCCGTGGGTGACTCCGGAGTATATGCAAATGGGGACATGGCCGAGGCAATGTTTCTGATCTGGGTGATGGTGGAGGGTGAAAGGCGAGGGTTTGTTATGAGGGAGGAGAGGGAGCCGTTGTCTCCATCCTCCCAGGAGAAGGGGGAAGCATCAGAGCCATGACGAAAGAGCACGCGGCTCTCAAGTTTGACAATGACAACATCGTTGTCAGGGAGGCGCACCATGAGGCATGGGGGAAGCACGAAATCACGGGCAACCATGACCAGAGCGCGAACGCTCGGGTAGTCACCCTGAAAACAGTGTTGGTCGGCGGAGACAAAATCTCCAAGGTGAGAGAAGAAGTAGTCAACCCCCTCCGGGTGCCAGAGTTCGTCGGGGAAATCGAAAGCCTCGATCTCCGCCATGTGAATGAAGATGGCCATGGATCTGTTGTCGGCGTGCTCAGGTCGTTCGAAGAAGAGGGTATTGCCCTGGTGGTGAATTGGCCCATGGCATGTGGCCGCGAGGCGCTCCTCCGCGTTGGGAAAGGAGAGATGCCCGGCGCCACGTGCGGAGGAGGTGAGGCCGAACGTGGGGTTGTTGCGGTGGTGTGCAAGGGCTTGACGAATGAACGTAAATGGGTTGTGCATGGGGGTGGCGAGGTGCACGTAGGCTAGGTTGTCAACTTGTCGGACGAGGCAGCTGGGAGGGACGAGGAGAGGGATGTGCGGTGACGTGGGAGAGAAGCATGAGGCTGCGGTGGGCATGGTGACTGGCGATGGAGGCGGAGGCGGGGCGAAGGACGGCACCGGGGCTGAAGAGAAGGATGCACACGGCCCAAAGATGAGCGGGAGGCGGAAGGGAGGCAGATCGTTGGTGAGGACGCAGTGGGAGCCGAACCAGATCGGCGCGCCGTTGGAGCGAGCGGAGCCGGCGGACGAGCCGGAGGCGGTGTGGGTGCCCGTCGTGTGTGCCATTGAGCTGCAAGGGGGCCGCACAAAAGCGGGGTTAATACGCGGTGAAGGAGGCATAGGAGGAAAGAACGGGAGGAATCAGATGGCCTTGCACCTGAAACTCCGGTGGCCGGAGCACCAGCAGCGAGAGCACCTTACGGGGTCACGGCAGTCTGCGATAGTGTGGTTGCTAGCAAGGCACCGGAAGCATCTAGTCTTCTTCTTGCGGCTGTAATGGTGGTGTATGTGTTTGAGGCTGGCTGGCTAAGGAGAGGAAGATTTATAGGCCGGAGAGGCCAATGGATGCGGGCGGTAGGATGCAGTGACCCGAGGTGGGGAGCTTAGCAAAACCTCCCGGTAGGAGCGCGGGTCCTGCATTGGCGTGGAGATCGAAGATTGCAGAGGGGTGGCAGCAGAGGCAGGGGCGTGCGACTGGTTAATGGCGATCTCGGGACGGAGCTGAGGGGACTGGGCGGAGCATAGGCTGGCGGAGGTAGGGGAGGCAGGTGGTGGAATAGACGTGATGATGGGCGCATGCGTGTGCATGCAAGCGTTGTTTTCATCATGCTGTGCGGACGAGCTGGGGGGCGATGGTGGGGCCCGTGAATCAGTGACTGAAGGGTGTGGAGTTGGGTGTGAAGAGGCGCCTAGGGGATCGAGCAGGCCCAGCGGCCGACCGGAGGGCGGTTCTTTTAAAAAACCGGGCTAGTGGATGTGGGGTACGGTATAGCTATCTACATCGTCTTGTTTTCTTTCTGGAGAAGGGATGTGGGAAGACTCGACGGGGGCGGCCGATCCAGGTGAGTGGCACACGTGTCCCAGGCCATCGAGAGCATTGCGGTCAACATGGTCAGTAGCGGTGGAATCCACGCAGTGAATAGTGCCATGAATCTTGGCGTGCAGGTGAGATAGATCTGGTGTTAGTATTTTAGTTGACGGGTGCGGTCCAAGCAAGGACGTGCGGTGGGTGGGAAGGACGGGCACGGACGGTCCAATTGAGTCCGGTTCAGACAGTACATGCAGCGGTACCGATCGCACTATTTGCGTAGCTTGGTCAAATGAGTCAAATAGTTGAAGCTCAAAATTTGAAAAAAGGATGGTCGCGACACGGAGGATTTCAGTTCTGACCTGGTCCGAGTAGACATGCACTAGAAACAAGTTGGGAGCTAGCGTGGTCGCGTGGAAGGCCCGTTGAAACGAGAATTGGTGGTCTAGAGCATTATTAATCAAGGTTTCATTAGCACACACTGATTTAGAACAGAATACAATCCATATAGGGGTGGTTGGTTTGTGGGTTAAACATGTGCTGGGAGTGGTGACAAGACAGTGGTACTTAGAGAAAATCAGCTTATTAAACGAGATCCCCGGTCGGAATGGTCGTACCTTTGCATGCGATCGCTGAGCAGAGAGCGGTGCGGAAGTCGCAATAGGCCCAACGTGTAGCTGACCGTTGGAGGCAGCTGGTCCCACCTGCATGGAGGACATGCAGGGAGGGGAGCGTGGTTGGTCGTTGACGATGATGCGGGGGAGCGGGCGCTAAGCGGAGCGGCGACGATGGCCGCCCAGGCAGCGATGCCGGCGAGCCTTGAGGCGCAACCGTAATGGTGGCGAACAGGCGAGGCGCCACAATTGGGGAGCATGCCGCCATGAGAGTTGCGACGATGTTGGAGGAGATCGGCGCAGCGAAGGCAGCGTTGGACAGACGGAGAACGGCGATGGAGCGCGCGTATCCACCAAAGCGGAACGAGAGAAGAGTGGCGACGAGAGTTTCATCGACCATGAAGTCCGCTTTGTGGACGAAGAAGATGATAGAGCTGGATGAGGCCGAGGCCGTTGGCATCTCGAAAACCTTGGATGAGAAGAGCTCAAGGATATTGAGCTCGAAATCGACTCCGGGAGAGGGGACGAACCCGAGTTGAGAGCGTAGGAACGCGTCAGCATGGCCGAAGCGGTCACCGATGTCAAAGATTTTTCTTCGATGAATGGGAGGTTGGTGAGTGGCGTTGTGTGGCGGTGGATAAGGAAGAAACTGGATGGAGTGGGTTTTTGCAGTGAGAATGGGTTCGGCTATGAGAGCTTGAACGATGCGGTTGTGAGAGACAGAGATGCGAAAGAGCTGATCCTGAAGGCGGGTCACCTGGAAGGCGGGAGCGTTGCCGCCCAGGCAGGCTTGCATGAGGACAGCTACGAGATCCTCATCGAGGTCGAGCGAGTCGTGGTGGACGCGCACAGAGAGGAAGCATGGAGCTTCATGGCGGCGCGGGTTGATGTGCATGGAGAGGCATCTCCACACTTGCGCGTGGAAGTCCTCACCCATTGCGTCGCCAACGCCGAGCGCAGCCCGCAGAGCCTTGTCGGTGGGTGAGTCATTCCAACGAAGGGGATCATGGAAGGATGCGGTCGCCGGAGCCGGGAGGGAGGGGGTAGAGATGGTGGTGGTGTTGGGTGGTGCTGTGTCGCCGGAGGGGGGCGGGAGGAGAGGGGGAAGGGGGGCCATCAAGAATCCTTCTCGGTTTTTTGATATATGAGTTCTGCATCTGGTCTCCACAATATAACTGCAAACCAACAAAGGAGTATATTTAAGAGAAATACTTAAAAATGGCCATGCTCATACTGTATCATGGGTTGAATACAAATTGAAAAGTCTTCCACAAGCTCCATGTCTCAAGTTTTGAGAATGTGCAATTCTTTTTTTCTTTGGCATGCAAAGAACTCGAAGTCGTGCTACTCCATCCACCACAGCAACCCATTTAGAATACACAACCGACAACATCATGCCTTTCTCAACCTAGTTTGCCAGAAAATGGAGCGGATAAGATAAAGTTAGTAGCTGTAAGCCTGTAAGTTAAAAAAACAAACTGAACTGTGTTCAATTGTGATGGACTTCATACGAGGCAAAGCTCACGCATACGCTAATATCTTAGAGCACTTGGATAAGCTAGTGTGGTCCACCATGGCATATTATCCTATTATCCTGCTTATACACCCTCATATTCTTATCTTGAACCACTTGTAAGTTGGCAGAGATTGAAATTCAAATATACACAGAATACAGTGGTTGTAGGTAAACATCATCCTATCTATGCAATAGTGCTCTTAAAGACCACTGCTATGCGTCCTCTTTTTCTTATGTTTATCACATGTTTTTAATTCCCTCTCTTGGTTTCTCATGGCATCTTACATTGACTTATATTCTTCTGCTATGTCTTACAATAGTTCCTGCAAAAATGTGTACTACATTATGTCAGGTAAAATCATTTGTAAAATGAGCAAAGAGTGTCTAGTTCCATTGTAAAAGGTGGCTACTATTTTAATGGCCAAAAAACATGAGATTACAATGTAATGAAGCCAAAAAATAAAGAACTTAATGTAGCACACATCTTACATGAAAATATGAAATGAAACTGCAAAAAGTTACAAAAATCAAGTAGCCAAGATGTGCAAGAAGCAATGAAATATTTTGGAGGCAAAGCCGAAATGAAATGGGAGTGAAAAAGCACCTCTCGACGGATCAAAACATATATTATCTTCCATACATGCTAACTACTTACATGGATGATTCATAAGCATCGGAAATTTAAAGAAAGAAAAACATACATGTAATATCCGCATATTCATGTAGTGCAGCTTCTTAAGAGCTTTCTAGGGTCGAAAGCTTCTGAAAAGCCTACGATTATCTAAATTTCCCATAAGTAGCAGACATGAAATTTGCTTCAAAAAAAAATCACAATTAAGAGTGTAGTATAATTCGAGCAATAAACCAGTGGTTCAGTATAGCGTCATGAAATAAGAGTACCCTTGCTGAAGCTACAGTCAAACAAAAAGTAGTTTTACTGAATCAATTGGCCAGTTTAGAGTTAACATATGTACTGCAATAACCAAGCATCAACTGCAGCAGCTGAACGTTTGTGAACAGATAACTTATAACTACACATGAGGAAACAAGTCTGCATGAACTCCCAGCGGGCACCATCAAATTTTACAGATTAAGTGATCATCTCCCAGGGAATACGTATAGAAAGAACACATCAGCTCCACCATAACTCAGTGCTCTGAATCTGTTTCAACCCTCCGGACCTGGTGTTTAATTAACTAAGAAATACTAACTTAAATTTATTCTTTGCCTACCAAGAAGATGAGTCTCTGAAGATTTGTACCTACTTGTAAACCTTCGTTGGCCTAACATGTAGAGAAACAAAAGAAAAACATTGGGAGAAACTTAATAAACATCAATACCAGGGCAACTTGTTAACCAACCGAGAGAGACAGAGAGAGATATGAGGTTGTGAGATCCGATTCAAATTTCTTGAAGTCTCTAATATACTGATCACCTTCTGCTGACATCTAGTACAAAGGATCTATAAAAAAAGAAGTGACATGAAGAATAAATTGGAAGTTGCACTTGAAGGAACCAATCTTTAGAGCCATTCCAGACCCTCGAAGTGACGCCCTCCCCGAGCCCCTCCGAACCGAGAGGCCCCCAATTGAAACTGGTCAGATATCTGTAGGTACCTCCAGCTGGTTGCTCGACATGGTGGATCTGGCGACGACGCGCCCGAGAACTCCAGATATGGCTTGAAAACTCGGACACATGCTTCAGGGATGTAGTGCGCCACTGATTTGGGGATGGAGCTCATGCCAACTCAAGAAAAAGATGCTCCCTGCTTCACCTTTAGGGAATACCGGAGAAAGAGGACAGCGGCGAGTAGGCGTAGACGGAGACGCCGCTCCCACGGGGCAGTTGAGGGGCTGCGAGATGAAGACATGGCGGCGGCGGCGTCACCTAGGGTTGGCAAGGGCAGGTCGTGCGCGAGAGTCAGAGAGACGAAAGGAGCGTCGTGTGGGGTGTGGCTGCACGGAAGGAGACTCGTAGAAGCCCATCAGGCCCAATTTCACACCAGGCGTTCAAAATAGTCACGGGAGCAGCGGCACAGCAAGGAAACACTCGGTTTTAGCGAACACAATGATTCCAGGCGGGATTAAAAGTAAATCTGACGGCCGAAAACTGATGATCCAAAGGCTGAAAGTGCTAATAGCCTGAGAGGGCTGGAAAGGTGCTCAGTTTTAATGTATCTAAATGTTTATACGCTTATACGTTTAGACTTGTAAAAAAAAAAAGCTCCAGCTTTGTACGTCTAGGCAATGGCCGCTCATCAGCTCATTCATTCAGTTCAGGTGCCGGCTGCCACCAGAGCACCTCGACCGGTGGGAGTCTGTACTGTACACCATCGCAGCTTTGCCGGGCGGCCTTGCTGGAATGGAATCGTCAATCAACGCGGTCCAACAAGACGACGCGCGCGGCAGTAGATCGAGCAAGAACCAACGCCAGGAGGGCACCGATGAGCACGAGGTCCCCTGCCGGTGCCGGAGTGGTCTCCAGGCGCTCCAACAGCTCGGCCTCCAGGAACGCCATGGATGCGACGACGGCTTTTTTTTTCCTCTCAAATATGCACGAGCATGCATATTACGTATATATTAAAGAAGAGATGCGAAACGGCTAGCGGCCAAGGTTCCAAGCACATGTAAAAGAATACTGTCTAGTATACTTCACTGGACACAATTAAAAAACCTGGTTCCAAGCATATGACAACATTTTCAAAACAACATACCAACATGGCGGCGGCGGCGTCACCTAGGGTTGGCCAAGGTTCCAAGCATATGTAAAAGAATACTGTCTAGTATACTTCCGGCTACAAAATGGACTTCTGATGATATAGCTTCAAGAAACAATGACACTTCCAAAGACCAGACAATAAAACATTGAGTAATCATGAGTTACACATCTAATCTAAAGTTCAACAGCAGCATGGCAACGGCGGCAAGGCTCAACCACACGTAGCTTTACCATGGAAGGGACTTTAGGCTCAATGTATGTCCTGATAGCCAAGAGTCCTCGTTGAGCTTCCCTCAGAACATCAATGGGCAGTGGGAAGCACTTGCGACGTTTGTTAGCAGGCACACAACACCTTGGACGACTCTGATACGACTCCAGCCTAAGGTATTCAAGTGATGTTATGCTCTCAAGAAAATGGCAAGTAAGCTCAACAAGACTCTTTGCAGATGTGAATCCTAGGATCTTCACTCTCTTCATCTTGTGATGCTGCTGTCCTTTCCTCAGATCTGAGGGATCTGTGAATATGGAGACATGCTCCATTTTCTCCTTGGATACCTAAGATGCGAAAAAGGAGGGGGGAAATTATACTACTGTTATTGTGTCTCCAAGACCAGTGTCTCCAAGAAGGGACAAGCTATTAGAATCACAGAAATATCAACAGCAACTTACATCCAAGACCAGTGTCTCCAAGGAGGGGCAAGCGCCAAGCAAGGAAACTAGAGAAAAATAATCATAGGAAAAGGCTATTATGTCAAGACTAATAATTAGCTTCTTGAGGTGGAGAAACTTGCTGCGCGGCACTGGTGTATTGGCCATCTGCATAAACATGTCAGGTTAATTACTCAAGGTATGACTGCTGTATCATGATATGCATATCATTAAGCTAAAACTTTAGGAGCATACCTCGCTTCTCGAATCTATATTAGCAATTTTGAGGTTTGGCATGCTGGATGGAAGTTCAACACAAGCATAATGAAGTGCACGTCCGAAATACAAGTGTATGTACTCCATTTTCAATGTGTCTCCAAGTGACAGTTGAATGTGTTCTCCGCTGTACAAGAAGCTGGATATATTTGGAGCTTTGTTGTCTATCGCTCGCAGATCTTCACAGCCAAAAACCTGTAGGTACCTGAGCCGGCGCAGCATGCAAGGGATCTTCAAGCAAACCATCTCATCACAATGCGTGAGAACCAACCGCTCCAAAGCAAAAGAATTGCACAGAAGGCACCCTAACTCATCCCCAGTAAAACGGACAGCATGAAGCCGCACTTTTGTCAAGCTTTTTAACCAAGGAAGTTCAGCTGTGGGTCGAAAGGAGCAACCACAAAGATGGAGATAACGGATTGACTCTCCACTCCCATTAGACAAAAGTGAGCATGGAAAATTGTATTCCCCCATAGACAGTTGGAGTGTAAGTTCCTCAATTCCTGGTGTGACAGCAATCAGAAGCCAACTGTTGACATAACAATAATCCTTGGCAGTGTAATATTGAATCATGTCAATCGTAAGTTTAAGTTTCTTCACACCAATGCCTGAGTGTTTTTTCAGGATCTGGTCAACCTTGCTACGAAAGTCTCTGGCAATTTCATCATTTACACAAGTCTTTTTATTCATACCCAATGCTGTGCCAGAAAAAGTGAGGTTGGGATGGCACCTCCAGGAACGTAGAAAAGCATGACAGACACAGGCAGCTTGGGCAGCATCTCGCATTGGCATCAGGGAATGTATGTGACGCCAAATGTCCTGCATGCAAAAAAGCATGGAAGATAAGTTCAGCATCACAACTACTCCCTCCGTTCCTAAATATTTGTATTTTTAAAGATTTCAATAAGTGACTACATACGGAGCAAAATGAATGAATCTACACTCTAAAATATGTCTATATACATCCGTATGTGGTAGTTCATTTGAAATCTCTAAAAAGACAAATATTTAGGAACGGAGGAAGTATAAAGGTAAATGGAAGCATAAAAAAAACTGCCAGTGGCCAGACCTGATTAGACACTACAAGATATATATATATATATATATATATATATATATATATATATACTAAAAAAACCATGTAGATGCCCAAATCAGGCATGTGGCCAACTTAATCGCTTCTTTGCCAACTACGATGGACAGGATGATGTTTACTGTACAACAGCGTGCGATCCAAAAGAACATGCACTTCTGGACAGGGTACCCATAGTGCATCATTTACAAACAGGAGGTCCATGTAATTGTTGTAATATTGATCAACTTTGGCTGCGCTAGTGTAAGAAATGTGATATAAACCTTAATAACTGAACTTATAGGATATAATGGATTGAGCAGGTCAGATAAAACAATATCAACCTAGAACTACAAGGGTATATACAGGTCTAAGTTACAATTTTATTGCCTGTAATGGTCTAGCGCCGCAGATAACATGCCACACTTGTTAAGACTTAAGCAAGTGGAAGTGTGGAACTTAATGATGCCACAAAGACACAAGTTATGACCTACCTAGAAAGCAACCATTTGTTTCTAAACTGTAAAATGATTATACTCCCTCTGTCCTGACATACAAAATATCCAAGCGCTCAAATTTTTTGTTTCAAAACACACAGGATTCTAGGCAAGCTAAGCCTCCAACTCAGTTTAAAAAGGCAACATTCACATATATAACAAATAATCCAAATATGGTAAGCAGGAAGGGTTAGATGGGACATTTGGTTACCACATAATATGTCCTAGAATTCGAGGTATCCTAGGACAAAGCAAGTAGGGACCTATATAGATAATGTAAATGGGAAGTGCCCATTTGTTGAAGGCAACTTATGAGGCTCCTTTGGAAGACAAAGGATGGTCGCAAATGCTATCTGTTGTTGAAAGTTAATTATGCACTTGGTAAAAAGCAAGGGATTAGGAGCCATCGTGACACATGGTTCACTGGCATTTTACTTGCACTGAGCCTAGAGTTAGCAAAATGTCATAGCGTACCTCTGGAAGGTTTGGCATCTGTGAATCACCCTGAGAATCATCATCTTGCTGACAGGGCAAGACATTTATTTTGGCCTGTGAAGCAACCAATCCATCTGGAGCACAGCATACATTGCTAAAAATAATTCAGAATTTTTTGAGTGAAAAAATAATTCAGAATTTGAGGCACAAAGCAGCATCTAGCAAGCACACCAACACACTTGTCCAACAATACCGAAAACTTAAATTGAGCATGTATGTGAGGTTCTTTTTTTTTTCTTCATGCAGAGCCCCCTCGAGTTTCATCATTCTAGTTGAAAGGAAAAGGAACAATCCGGTGCAGGCCTATCAGCCACTGTAGTCACCGCAATGTCTCCGCTCTCACAGGGAGACGCTTGCTCATATCGGATCTTAAACGAATGAATTCAGTTGAATACACTAGTAGCATTATTTGATCGAGATAGTTGGTATTCCTCCAGAAATCTTATAAAAAGATGTTTTTTTTCTGCCATGCGAACATCGCCTTAGCCTACCCAAACATGAAAAGATAGGATTTTTATCAACAAACCAAGAAAAAAAAAAGTCAAACTGAGAAGAGTCGGCTTACTAGTGTCTTGAGCTCGCCGTCGCCGGACTGCCGGCTGCCGCTCCATTGACTTGTGGTAACCTAAATAGATCTCTCTCTCTCTCCTTCCTTCCCTCCAGTGGAATTTCAATCTAAATCCAGACCCGCCGCACGGCGGTCTCTTCAAATCCCCTCCAGCCTCCGGCGTCTCCCTTCCCTTCCCTTCCCTTCCCTTCCCTAGTGAAGGGGGACGGTTTATTTGAGGGAGGGGAATAGGGGATCCAGCCAGACTGCAAGAGTTTTATTCGGCTTGGGAGGGCAAGTACAAATCCAAATCCAAATCCAATCCCGCCGGCGCCATCCCCTTTCGCAAATTCGGATTGTGATTGTTCGGTGTATAAAAATTGGAACCATGTTTATGATTTTTTGTAATGGCTGAGGCAGGGCATCCCTTGGGCCCAATGGGTTCAGTACAGCTTCGCAATCTCTCTGAATCATCCTGTAGGCCTCGTCATCATAGGCAAAGAATCTTGCCTCACCTGTTTCATCTCTTCCTGTAAATGATATCAAGTATACCTGTGAAAATAAAGGACCCGACTAGCTGGCGCCCGTTCGCTCGACCGAGCGCTCTCCCATATAAGGAAAGCACCTTCCCCGTGCTGACGAGGACATGCAGAAAACGGAAAGCGCACGCCCCACGCCTCGTCGCTGGACATGATCGAGCCGATAAACGGAAAGCTGGGTTGAGATTTTTTTCAGGCAATCATAAATTCTCAAGGATTCAAGAAATGTTTGCAATTTCAAAAATAATGTTCGTCTATTAAAAAAATGTTTATAATTTCAAAAAATGTTCGTGATTTCAAAAACTGTTCAAGATTTCAGAAAAATGTTCACGATTACAAAAAAGAGAAACAGAACATTAAAGAAAAGAGAAAAAAGATGTTCACAATTTCAAAAAAAATGTTCACGATTTCAAAAGATGTTCACGATTTCAAGAAAATGTTCACGATTTCAGAAAAATGTTTACTATTTCAAAAAAATGTTCACGATTTCAAAAAAGAGAAACAGAACATTAAAGAAAAGAGAAAAAGAAAATTTTTCACGATTTCAAAAAAATATTCACTATTTCAACGAAAGAGAAACAGAAAATTAAAGAAAAGAGAAAAAGAAAAATGTTCACGATTTAAAAACAAATGTTCACGATTTCAGAAAAAGAGAAACAGAACATTAAAGAAAAGAGAAAAAGAAAAAATTAATCAGAAAAGGTAAAAAGAAAAAGGAAATACAAAATAAAAAACGGTAGAAATAAACAATAAAAACCGGTTCTGGGAAGGTTCTAGAATCTTCCCAAAACCGGTGGGGAGGAATCCCTATATGGGCCGGCCCAAAAAGCTGCGGACGCTCAGGGGGGTATGGGCCCACTCGCTAGAACCTTCTATATGGGTATGATTGTGATTTTTTTTCCAGGAAATTAAAATCTGTTTATTTTTTTTAAAGTTTGTGAATTCAAAAACAGTTCATGAATTTGAACAAAATGTTTGTGAATTCAAATGATGTTCATTCATTTTTAGAATATGTTAACACAATTCCAAAAGTGTTTTTGAATCTGAAATATTGTTCTCAAATTTCAGAAAAAGTTCATATGTTCAAAAAATGTTGGCTGATTCAAAAACAGTACATGTTTTTCCAATAATACTCATGATTGTTTTTCCTTAATTTTGAAAAGATGTTCCAAAATTTTGAAAAATGTTTTTAAATTCAGGAAAATGTTCATGATCTTGAAAACAAATGTTCAAAATTTAAAAAAATGTTCATGATTGAAAAATATTCTATACTTTTTAAAATTTTCGTGAATTCAGAAAATGTTCATGATTTCAGCCAATATTCACGTATTTTAAAGATATTTGCAAAAAGAAAAGAAAATCTAAATTAAAAATAAGGATATTTGCAATACTCACGTGCTTTTTCTGTTAGGAAATGTTCATAGAAATTATTAATTGATCTTGTGGCGTATCAAGACAACCATGGCAACCAAACTGTGAAGTCAGAGACAATTTAACTAATGAATCTGCTTCAAAGTTTACTACTTTTAACCCCATGACTGAAACGGCAACCTTTAAACTCTTTCGCCCCTGAGGTTAATCTCCTGAATGATGGCACTATAGCTAGCTTCTGATATGTCTTGAACATGTTTAAGCCGCAATCCGAGACGATGAACAAATGACACAACATGAGCGTGCTACTTTATCATGCTTAGTACTCCCTCAGTTCCATAATGTAGTGTGTATAGGTTTTTTGAAAAGTCAAATTAATCAAACTTTGACTGAGTTTAAGAAAACTATTTATATATACAATTCAAAAATATACAACATGAAAAAAATAACTGATTATGTATCCAATGACATACTACATTTTAGTATTTAAAATGTACATATTTTTGTCTATAAGCATGGTTAAAGTTTATATGTTTGACTTTTGAAAAAAAAAACTTATACGCACTACATTATAGAACGGAGGGAGTACAAACTTGAAGCGCCGATCGCCCACATGCAGAGCATATATGGGCCGTGCAATGCAGCCCGTTAAACAAGGTGATTTTTTTAATGAAATTCCGTTAAAAGTTTTTTTTTTGTTATCTACACTTCTACACTACTATTAATCTACACTATCTACACTAGTACTCCCTCCGTTTCTAAATATTTGTCTTTTTAGGGATTTCAAATGATTACCACATACGAATGTATATAGACATATTTTAGAGTGTAGATTCATTCATTTTACTCCGTATATAGTCACTTATTGAAATCTCTATAAAAACAAATATTTAGAAATGAAGGGAGTATTATCAAACAAGAAAACATCGTCCGGGGCGGACGAAAACTCTGCCATCCGGCGTCCAACACGCGCGCGTGTTCACGGCTAAAATTACGGGCCTGCCGTCTTCTCCTGAAAAAAAATGGAAGTACTACGCGCATGTAGCCCGCATCTCTCGCGAACTCCGCCGCCGCCGCCGCCCCGCCCGGTGCATGCCATCCCCGCCGCCCCAGCCCCGCCCGGTGCATGCCATCCCCGCCGTCCCCGCCGCCCCCTTCACTCCAACCCGCGCCGCTCACTCTGCCTCACCTCTCCGGCCGCAGATGTCTCCTCCCTGAGCACAAAGTGGACGCACGTGGGGCGGCCACCGGCGAAGGAGACCGCGCGCGAGCCCGCGGCGCCGAGGCGCCCTCACCCCCTCGCCTCTCCGGCCACACCGGTCTCATTCCTAAGCATGAATCGGGTGCAGGCTGGGCGGCCGCCGGCGTGCAAGTCCGCGGCGCGGTGGTGGAGCCCTCCGGCCCCTTCGGGTTCGAGGTCCGCATAGGTCTCCTCCCTGGCCTTGTTGGCCTTATCTCAATGTATTATTCCCTGTTCTTATCTCAATCTATTCCGCCCCGCCCAACCCTCGATGGATTGCTTTCCTGGACGCCACATCTCATTGCTCGCACGAGGCCACTGCCTGGACGCGGCAGCCGTCGGTCCACTGGTCCTCGCACAGGCGCTCACACCATAGCCAGCCCCATCTGCCCACTTCTAGCGCGCGGACACAATGATCTGGATGAGCTACCGCCTCAGCAACTCGAAGCCACGCACGTCGTTTAATTAGTTCAGCAAGGTAGGATGCTAGATACTAATTGAAACAACACCTGTTGAAGGTTGACAAATATTCAAATGCATGCTGTGATGTTCATTAATCTGTTTTTGCGAGTAAAGTGCGCTGGTTCTTCATAGTTGCAGATTTGCCGTGGCTCAACAGGTTAGCACAAGGTAGCCCTGAATTCTTTTTTTCTAAATCAGATTTGTTGGTTCCTGATTTTACAGGCATGTACGGGCACCTAATGATGTGTCCAGAATACACAGGGCACATTTTGACTTGGAATGCTGCTATTCAACGGTGGTCATCCGAGATGTCAATTTAGCATAAGCTAGCCTTGTCTTTTTTGTTTGAATCAAATTTCTGGTTATGATTTTTTCAGGCGTGTTTTGTACTATATTGATCTTGGTCTTGTTCTGTTCGCAGGGACACCTGACGATGAATCACAATTTGTACTGCAAGACAATATGGACCCTAGAGCTCTTGGCAGACTTGAAGGTATGTTAATTCCCATTGATCCCAGAAGGAGATGTGGTGCCAACAAACTCACTGAAAATGATTATTGTTTAGACTATTGCAGCACTGCAACCTGCTAGATTTAAGTATACAGCTGTTTGATTAGCGCCTTGTTAGCGTTTGTGAATTAGGCAATACATGAAAAAATAGCATCATTCTAGAAGGTATACATCTCTGTTCATTTTTAGGATTGCTACCTTTTTTTGTTATACTCCCTCCGTTCCATAATGTAGTGCCTATAGATTTTTGCAAAAGTCAAACATTACAAACTTTGACCATATTTATAGAGAAAAGTAGATACATCTAGAATACCAAATGGACATCACTAGATACATCGCGAGTTATATTTTCAGAATGTATATGTTTGATATTGTAGATGTAGATAGTTTTCTCTATACACTTGGTCAAAGTTGGCAAAGTTTGACTTTCACAAAAATCTATAGGCACTACATTGTGGAATGGAGGGAGTACCTTTCTTTGATGATTTGATGTTCGTTTCACTGGCATGGAACATAGAACGAACATATTGACCGCTTAATCATTTATATATGTTGATCCCCATGCTTTTCTCAGGGAGAGTAAAAATATAATGGTTCGTTTGTGTAGAACCAATTGCATCTTGGAGTAGAGTATGCTCAAGGTGGTTCACTTTTGGTTTTTGCATTCCCATGTGAAATCGGGAGAGTGTCTGGAAAAAGATGCAATGTTGTGTATAAAACAAATCAACACCGTGTATTTAGGTTGCCAATTTGTTAAATTTTTATAGCATATCCAAATAGACATCTGATATTATAACTTCCATCTAATTGTTGGCACTTCCTTCAAATAAGAACATAAACAGAACTTACAAACCGGAATATCTCATAAATGACTATGTGTATTTGCTTTATGTAATTTTCTTATTAACTAATCCCATACAGTCCTGTTAGTGTATATATATCACGTGCTTCTCTGCTTCTACATAGTCATATCCATTTTCCACAAGCAGAAACTATGTTAGGTTTAATGGTTGCCTTGCGTCATCGATTCACCCATGTGTTATGTTTTCTGCCTGCTTTTGTTCAGAAGCTCAGTTATGCGGTGTCCTCTGTCTCAAACACCGATGATGACTGATACATGTGAATTGCAAACTTGGTATTTTGTCAAACTCTGGCATCATCCGCACTGCTTCAGCGGCACTGGCTGTCTCACCTGGCTCTTCACAAAAACCTCCCTGTACTATGGCATGCCGCCGAACCACTCGTTGTGGGATGCTTAACACCGTGTTTGGATGATGCCTCACATGATTCAGGGCAGACCCTACCGCACATATAAGCCCACTAAGCAAGCATTAATTTTCGTTTTGTTGACCTATCTGTTAGCTTCGTGCCTTCACCTTAATGTAGCAGAATAGTTAATTACTGATTTTGTAGGGATCTTTTGTTGCCACTTTTTTCATCTGACGAGGAATTTATAGTCGATGCACATCACTTTGGGTGGAACTATCAGGCACACGACCAGTGAGCGGTGGCAGAAGCAACTTCTCCCTTGGACTGCATGACATGTAAGATTAAAACTTTGATCCTTGCATCCATCCCTATTTAGAAAAAATAAAATTGCATGGCCGACCATAATTTTTGATTGCTGTAAGCTGTGCTTAATAACGTTTATACATATTTATTTGTATGAAAAACTCCCGCCCTTTCTTAGCATTCAATTTTGTTTGTTCTCACCTGTTATCTTTGTATGGTGACTTGACCAACGATGGTAGAGAACTAAGATACATACTCCTGAGAATTTCTCTTGTAGAGGTGAAAAGAAGTCTTTGTGATATTGTTTTTCTTTTCATTTCTGTGAAGGGCCTTACCAGGAACCAAGATATTTTTGCAGTGAGAAACCATGTATTTTTCCTTTATCTTCTTGATGATTGTTTCTCATACATTTAACTTTAGAGGAAACATGGACATAAAGCTACATGGGAACACTTGGTCCTGAATAAAGTTTGTTTTAACGGAATGTATATGCACTTGAATGGAGGGAATGAAAATCTCAATGAGATGAAATCTGGAGATCAGAGATGTATCGCCTCAATAGAATGACAAGATGTGGTCTCCACTCCGTGTGGTGAGAAGTAAGACTTTGTACCTTCCAGTTTAAAAAAGAGCTACTGGTCAATCCTTATTTACCGAACCTTGGTAGTTTCCACTTGCATTTGCTTTCATAAAGATATAAGTAGACAGTGCAATTGGCGATCACTTCTTTGTCGATTACTTTGTTGAGAACAATCCTCCATAATTGTAAATTAATTTGATCTGGGAGGGAGCCAAAATATATAGCACTTGGTGACTATCAGTTTGATTTGAACAAGGATTATGCATCTTGACCACGGTTGTTTCTATTTTCGTTCTGAACTGAATTTTAACTCTATTTTCCCTTAGTGGTACTGGAAGTGTATTGATGTTGAGATGAAAGTGTGGCGGTGATCCTGGGCAATGACTTCTACACCATGTTCTTCACAAACACTTGAAAGTAGAACCCTTCATTCCCAGTTAATGATAATGCTTCATGTGCAGGCACGTTTTCCTCTTAAGCCCTATGACTTGACCGATGCTTCTATGTCTACCTGTGCTCGATGTGTTGATGGCCTGATGGGCAAGGCGTACTAAGGATCCAGCGACATCTTCATGCATAATGCATAATGTTATTTTTTGTAATAGAGAATTACATGTACCACTTTTCATTATGATAGTATATATTGTACCTACTGATGCAAGTTTATCCTGCCCTCACTTACTCAGGATGATGTTGACAATTTACATTCACGGTAAATTATGTTGTCTTATAGCATTTTTTATTGACACGCATGCGGTTTTCACCAATACGGATATGAGCCATTGTTGCCTTCATGGTTACAGGTGGGGGTAGCTTGGGCTTCGAGCCTGGGATCAAGCATGCAAACCCGTCGATGATATTCTAGGGGAATGAAGCAAGAGCTGCAACTGCATGTGCTTGTTTTCTTGTGCCTTTCTTTTGCCAAATATCATAAGTAATTAACCACTCGCTACGGCAATATTCCTTCTTTCACTCTCTTTCCAAAATTTTGACATAATATATGCTTTATTTAAGTTTACACTAATACGTGTGTTGCACGTACATGATTACTAGTAATAAAAAGAAGTAAAAAATTCGGCAAAAAGAAGTAAAAAATTCGGCAAGGCCAAGCGAGGACATGGACGGAGGCAGCAAGGACTAGGTGGCTGACCACGACGACGTCACCGGTGGAAGAGAGGAAATAGGTTGACAGAATGACAGTGCAGATGCAGGGTAGAAACTGGTCGCTGGAGTTGGAGAAGGACGGGACTTAGTGTGACGACCGATCGACGGAGGCGGCGATGAAGACAGGGCGGGGTGGTGCGGCACACACGAGGAAGAAGGTAGGTTAGCCGCCGGATGAAAATCCGACCAAATCGAGTTTTAATAGGCTGAACTTCAGATACGCGGGTAAGCATATCCGTACAACTGCCCGATCAAGACGAATAAATTAACCTGTGCGTTAGCATCTTGCATCAGATCAGAGTCTTTAGCGAACTTCTCCCATACTGGCGCATGACGAGTCACATCCGTATCAACAGCGTCTCTCCTGTGCGAAAACCGACGCAGGCGCAGGATTGCAGAGGCCTGCTACTACTCGGGCGTAATTAGGGTTTAGGGTACTTGCCCGGCGGGTTCAGGTCGACGGACTGGTACGTACATACGCGGGCGGGGCTAGTTATCGCCGCCTTAAATACCGCACCAAACTTCGGCCGCCTCCGCGCCGACGCGGCGCGCTCGCCGCTACGCACTGCACCAACGGCGACCAGCCAGCCACTCCCCGGCCCGTACGTATTTATTGCCTCAAGTACCGCTCCGATCCTCCTCCCTGTGGAAACTCGTCTCTTCATCCACAGAGACGGCGAGACCGGCCGGCTTGAAGAGCTAGCTAGCTTCCGCCCGTCACTCCGATGCCCGGGTCACGAGCCCATGCCGCTGATGCTTGTGCACTCGTGCACGCATGCGTTAGATGGGCTAGCTAGCGCACACGCACAGGCATAGTAGTAGTACGCACGTACGGGTACAACAGCAGCCGGCCGGCCAGGATGGCGGCGAGACAGCATAGCTAGCGCACTGCGCCGAGCGTGACTAGCCACAATGGAAGTAACTTCAATAGTAACATCGAGTCCAACTCAGCAAATTTGTTTATGTGGCAATGAGTTAATGAGGAGAGAGGTAGTTACAGTAACTTAGCTAGTTACTGTAACATCACATATCCCAATGCAATATGAGTCTATAATCTAATAAATGAAGCTTTATATGTTATCACATTTATGTACTATCTATTATCCACTATGAAGATAATAACATAGTCTAGGGATATATGTATGTTACTAGTGTATGTTAACATGCATTGTGGCTAGTCTAAGTGCGGCAGGAATTGTAGCATCTACTACCACTACTACGTGAGGGAGCAGCTTGGTGGACTACCTACCGGATCATCATTGGCGTGCATGCATGCACGCACACAGCTGGTGGCATTTATCGAGAACAGAGCAGGTACATGCTGACTTGCCACGTTTCACGGCCATGAAAACCAGGGCATCCTTCCCTGATTTCGCAGGAATTCTCATGAATCCTATACTGTGCAATGTTGGATGCAGAGCTACTGTGCCAACTTAGTTTTCCCCACTGGCCTGTGCTATTTGATCGAATTTTTTTTTTGGATAAAGAGAGCTTAGCACAAACCACAATGTATTACAACTACGGAACTACCATGACCAACGGAAAGCAAACTATGCGCGATCAACCGAGCAGCATGAGCTAGACTCATCTGCCCATGTAAGAGCAACTCCAACGGGGCGACTCGTCCGTTGGCGTCCGTTTGAGTCGGTGCGGACACAAAAGTCGGCCCAACGCGCCGACCCAAACGGATGCGCGTCCGCTTTTCGTCCGTGGGCGATTCATTCCCGACTCATTTTTGAGCCGGATTTGCGTCGGCGCGGACACGAGACGGACGCGCGCGCTCTCGCTTTCTTCTCTCTCCGGGCCCGCTGGTCGGTGGCACATTGGTCTCCCCCATCCAACAGCATCCACGCCCGTCTCCTTCATCGCTGCCGCCACCGGCCATTTTTCCGGCGACTCTGCCAGCTGCCAGCGCTCGCAACATCCGCTGAGCAACGCCGCCACCTCCCACGTCGCCCGCCACCGCAGTCTTGCCGCTGGGGAACCGGCTACTTCCCACCCCCCCCGACACAGCCGCGATCGTTACCAAGAAGCCGCCTCGCCGCCCCGGCCAAATCCTCACCGGCCCGCTCGTCGAATGCCGGCAGGGGCAGCTAGCTGGTCCGTGCGCGCCGCGACTCCCCTTCGTCGTCCGTCTTCTTCCTCGACGCCCGCAAGCTGTTCGACAGTTTGCCAAAGTACAAAATGGACTCCGCCGCCGAGTTATTTTTTTCACAATTTCCTTTGCGACTCCGATGATTCGTCGCCCAATGACGAGGAGGAGATATTGGCTGCCGTGTTAGTCCATCACCACCTAAATAGCCAGCGGCCGTTGTTCCGTGGCTCCATTCTGGGTCACCTTCCGGCGTTGAATCACAACCGAGAGAGCAGACATCTTCTTCTTTGAAAGGACTACTTTGATACAACAAATTCGTTGTTCAAACATCAGAAATTTCGCCTCCGTTTCCGTATGAGTAGGCATCTTTTCAACCGTATTAGAGAGGGGGTGGTCGGCTACAATGACTACTTCGAGTGCAAAGAGGATGTTGTTGGAAAGATTGGTTTCTCCTCTTATCAGAAATGCACTGCCGCAATCCGAATGCTTGCATACGGAGTGCCCGATGATTTCATTGATGAGTAGGTCCGTATGAGCGAGTCTACATGCATAGAGTCCCTGTATAAGTTCTACAAGGCTGTTATTGCTGTGTTTGGCCCTGCGTACTTGAGAGAGCTGATTCCTGAAGATACAACCCGTTTGTTGGCGATGAATGCCAGCAGGGGCTTCCCAGGGATGCTTGACAGCATAGACTGTATGCACTGGGAGTGGAAGAACTGCCCTTCTGCTTGGCAAGGGCAGTATAAGGGCCATGTCAGGGCTTGCACTGTCATACTTGAGGCCGTGGCGTCTCAAGATCTCTGGATCTGGCACTCTTTCTTTGGCATGGCAGGATCACACAATGATATCAACGTGCTTCAGCGCTCGCTGGTGTTTGCTAGGCTTGCCGAAGGCAACAACCCACTGGTGAACTTTACTGTCAACGGCCACAACTACGACAAAGGATACTACCTGGGTGACGGTATCTATCTTCAGTGGACCGCTGTTGTCAAAACAATCCCCAACCCTATCGGAGAGAAGAGGAAAAGATTTTCCCAAGAGCAAGAGAGTGCTAGGAAGGATGTCGAGCGTGCCTTTGGTGTTTTGCAATCTCGATGGGGCATCGTTCGGTATCCTGCTAATACCTGGAGCACGCAGAAACTGTGGGAGGTGATGACTGCTTGTGTGATCATGCACAATATGATCGTAGAAGATGAACGCCCGGAACGTCTGTACGATCAAGGGTTTCAGTTTCAGGGTGAGAATGTTGTGCCTGAGCATGGAGGAGCGGCAATGTTTGAACAGTTCACCCAATTCTATCATGACATGCGTGATTGGGAAACTCACGTGCAACTTCAAAATGATTTGGTTGAGCATATGTGAGCTCATGTTAGCAACCAATAGATGTATCTTCTTTATTCGGCTTGCAAAACTATGTGAGACATTTTTACTTGTATTCGGCTTGTAAAACTATGCTATTTTATTCGGTTGAAACTATGTTATTTGACTATATGTTTGAATGCAAAAGCAATGCAAAAATGAGCTATTTGTTGAAATAGGGCGGCCAGGCGACCGCACCGGTAGATATGGGTCGACGCGTTGGGCGTACTGCCGACCCAAATCTAAAACAGAGTGGACGCCGGGTGGGCGGACGATCCAAACAGACAAAAGGCGGACAAAATCACCGTCCATTTGGATCGGCCCGTTAGAGTTGCTCTAAAGCACAAAGAGCTATATCAGCTATATATGTAGATAACCCACACAGGCTGACAGGCTCCAAATTCCATCGTCTTGGGAGTCTACAAGCCGGATCCCCAAAAGGATGGTTAACAATGCAACAAGTCTCAAAATAAATAGCTGGGGAGGAGACAAAAAACAGATGAAATCTTCCAAGCAAAATCACCCAATCATGTGGCCATTTTATTATGAGATTCTTTTTTCTTTTTGAATCATTTGATCATGAGATTCACAGGATTAATTACCTAGTTATTATAAAAGATGACACTATTTCACAATTCCAAATAGTCCAAAATATAGCAGAAATCCCAACAACCACTAAATTTCTTTTGTTTTTATTAAACATCCCCATCCCGACATTAAACATTTCTTGAACATTATCTGGAATGCTATGTAAATCAAAAACACATTTCATTATATTTCAGAGTAGTTGCACGATAGAACATTGAAAGAACAAATGGTTAATAGATTCATCCTTACCACAAAAAGGACATTTTCAATCACCAACCCATCCCCTTCTAGTCAGATTATGCAATTTGATCGATATAACTCAGATCATCTAAGTTTGATTTAAAGGAAGCGCAAAAGTGCCCCGCCACGTAGCCGACAGCGAAATAATCCCGCACGGATTTCTTTACGGATAAAAAATATACGCCAAAGAGCGTCGGGAGGCGGTGCTTGTGGGCCCCACGCTGCCAAGGGGTGGCCGCATGGCCAGGCCGTTTGGGCCCCACAGGACCCTGACCCCATCTTCTATTGGGTCCTTGATGACCCACAAGTGTAGGGATATATATATATATATATAAGTCTAACAATTGAGTTGTCAATTTAACCACACCTCAGAAGTCACTTCCTTGCAGCAATTTTTTAGTAGCACAATAATATGATAGCAGTGGAAACAATAGTAGAAGTAGTAACAGTAGTAGTTTTATAGAAAGTGTAACAACATCAGTAATAGTAACTTGAGTAAAGATAATATCATAAAATCATAGGCATGGAGTAGCGATGGATATTTGAATGAATTCATTATGCAATAGTCACTACCTAGAGCGATAGACAATAGCACCAATTCATCAATCATATGTAGGCATGTATTCTGTATATAGTCATACGTGCTTCCGGCAAGAACGTCCATGACATCTTGTCCGACCATCAGCAGGGTCCTAATGGAAACTAAGGGTAATTAAGGCACTCCTTTTAACAGAGAACCATAATAAAAACATTAGCAAATACTGAATACATGAACTCCTCAAATTACAGTCTTTCCGGGGAGTATCCCAATTATTGTCATTTTGGGGTCTATGAATCAGAACAATAATAGATGCATATAACTTGTAGATAGGATTGAGAACTCAAAAATATTCACGAAAACATAATAGGTTCAGATTTGAAATCATGACACTCATGTTGGAAATATGCCCTAGAGGCAATAATAAAAGGATTATTATTATATTTCCTTGTTCATGATAATTGTCTTTTATTCATGCTATAATTGTATTATCCGGAAATCGTAATACACGTGTGAATACATAGACCACAATACGTCCCTAGTAAGCCTCTAGTTGACTAGCTCGTTGGTCAACAAATAGTCATGGTTTCCCGACTATGGACATTAGATGTCATTGACAACGGGATCACGTCATTAGGAGAATGACGTGATGGACAAGACCCAATCCTAAGCATAGCACAAGATCGTGTAGTTCGTTTTGCTAGAGCTTTTCCAATGTCAAGTATCTTTTCCTTAGACCATGAGATCGTGTAACTCCCGGATACCGTAGGAGTGCTTTGGTTGTACCAAACGTCACAACATAAGTGGGTGACTATAAAGGTGCACTACAGGTATCTCTGAAAGTGTTTGTTGGGTTGACACGGATCGAGACTGGGATTTGTCACTCCGTATGACGGAGAGGTATCACTGGGCCCACTCGGTAGTGCATCATCATTATGAGCTCAAAGTGACCAAGTGTCTGGTCACGGGATCATGCATTACGGTACGAGTAAAGTGACTTGCCAGTAACGAGACTGAACGAGGTATTGGGATACCGACGATCGAGTCTCGGGCAAGTAACGTACCGATTGACAAAGGGAATAGTATACGGGGTTGATTGAATCCTCGACATCGTGGTTCATCCGATGACATCATCGAGGAGCATGTGGGAGACAACATGGGTATCCAGATCCCGATGTTGGTTATTGACCGGAGAGCCGTCTCGGTCATGTTTGCATGCCTCCCGAACCCGTAGGGTCTACACACTTAAGGTTCGGTGACGCTAGGGTTATTAGGAAGACTTGTATGTGATTACCGAATGTTGTTCGGAGTCCCGGATGAGATCCCGGACGTCACAAGGAGTTCCGGAAGGGTCCGGAGGTAAAGATTTATATATGGGAAGTTGTCATGCGGACACCGGAAAGTTTTGGGGGCATATCGGTATTGTATAGGGGCCACCGGAAGGGTTCCGGGGGTCCACCGGGAGGGGCCACCCCTCTCGGAGGGCCCCATGGGCCGCATGGGGCAGGGAACCAGCCCCTGGAGGGCTGGGCGCCCCCCCTTGGGCCCATGCGCCTAGGGTTGGGGAGGGGGAACCCTAAAGGGGGCGCACCCCCTTTGCTTGGGGGGCAAGCCCCCTCCCTGGCCGCCGCCCCCCTCCAGATCTCATCTAGAGGGGGCCGGCCCCCTTCCCCCTTCCCCTATAAATAGAGGGGCGAGGGGAGGGCTGAACACCTGATCCAAGGCGCAGCCCCTCCCCTCCCCAACACCTCTCCTCCTCTGTTAAGCGCTTGGCGAAGCCCTGCCGGAGTACTGCCTCTCCACCAACACCACGCCGTCGTGCTGCTGCTGGAGCCTTCTTCCTCAAGCTCTCCTTCCCCCTTGCTGGATCAAGAAGGAGGAGACATCGTCCGTTCCGTACGTGTGTTGAACGCGGAGGTGCTGTCCGTTCAGCACTTGGTCATCGGTGATTTGGATCACGACGAGTACGACTCCATCATCCCCGTTCCCTTGAACGCTTCCGCGCGCGATCTACAAAGTGGTATGTAGATGCAATCTCTATCCCATGACTCGTTGCTTAGATGAACTCATAGATGGATCTTGGTGAAACCGTAGGAAATTTTTTAATTTTCTGCAACGTTCCCCAACAGTGGCATCATGAGCTAGGTCTATGTGTAGTTCTCTATTGCACGAGTAGAACACAATTTTGTTGTGGGCGTAGATCTTGTCAACTTGCTTGCCGCTACTAGTCTTTTCTTGCTTCAGCGGTATTGTGGGATGAAGCGGCCCGGACCGACCTTACACGTACGCTTACGTGAGACAGGTTCCACCGACTGACATGCACTAGTTGCATAAGGTGGCTAGTGGGTGTCTGTCTCTCCTACTTTAGTTGGAGCGGATTAGATGAAAAGGGTCCTTATGAAGGGTAAATAGAAGTTGACAAAATCACGTTGTGGTTATTCGTAGGTAAGAAAACGTTCTTGCTAGAACCCAATTGCAGCCACATAAAAGATGCAACAACAATTAGAGGACGTCTAACTTGTTTTGCAGCAATTGTCATGTGATGTGATATGGCCAGAAGTTGTGATGAATGATGAATGATATATTGTGATGTATGAGATCATGTTCTTGTAATAGGAATCATGACTTGCATGTCGATGAGTATGACAACCGGCAGGAGCCATAGGAATTGTCTTTATTTTTGTATGACCTGCGTGTCATTAAAGAACGCCATGTAAATTACTTTACTTTATTGCTAAACGCGTTAGCCATAGAAGTAGAAGTAGTCGTTGGCGTGACAACTTCATGAAGACACGATGATGGAGATCATGATGATGGAGATCATGGTGTCATGCCGGTGACGAAGATGATCATGGAGCCCCGAAGATGGAGATCGAAGGAGCTATATGATATTGGCTATATCATGTCACTACTTTATATAATTGCATGTGATGTTTATTATGTTTATGCATCTTGTTTACTTAGAACGACGGTAGTAAATAAGATGATCCCTTATAATAATTTCAAGAAAGTGTTCCCCCCAATTGTGCACCATTGCTAAAGTTCGTCGTTTCGAAGCACCACGTGATGATCGGGTGTGATAGATCCTTACGTTCACATACAACGGGTGTAAGACAGATTTACACATGCAGAACACTTAGGGTTAACTTGACGAGCCTAGCATGTACAGACATGGCCTCAGAACACAGAGACCGAAAGGTCGAACATGAGTCGTATGGAAGATACGATCAACATGGAGATGTTCACCGATGATGACTAGTCCGTCTCACGTGATGATCGGACATGGCCTAGTCGACTCGGATCGTGTAACACTTGGATGACTAGAGGGATGTCTAATCTGAGTGGGAGTTCATTAAATAATTTGATTAGATGAACTTAATTATCATGAACTTAGTCTAAAAACTTTTGCAAAATATGTCTTGTAGATCAAATGGCCAACGCTCATGTCAACATGAACTTCAACGCATTCCTAGAGAAAACCAAGCTGAAATATGATGGCAGCAACTATTCGGACTGGGTCCGGAACCCGAGGATCATCCTCATAGCAGCCAAGAAAGATTATGTCCTAGAAGCACCGCTAGGTGAAGCACCCATCCCAGAGAACCAAGACATTATGAATGCTTGGCAATCACGTGCTGATGATTACTCCCTTGTTCAGTGCGGCATGCTTTACAGCTTAGAACCGGGGCTCCAAAAGCGTTTTGAGAAGCACGGAGCATATGAGATGTTCGAGGAGCTGAAAATGGTTTTCCAAGCTCATGCCCGGGTCGAGAGATATGAAGTCTCCGACAAGTTCTATAGTTGTAAGATGGAGGAAAACAGTTCTGTCAGTGAGCACATACTCAAAATGTCTGGGTTGCACAACCGCCTGTCCCAGCTGGAGATCAACCTCTCGGACGAGGCGGTCATTGACAGAATCCTTCAATCGCTCCCACCGAGCTACAAGAGCTTTGTGTTGAATTACAATATGCAAGGGATGGTGAAGACCATTCCTGAAGTATTCTTAATGCTGAAGTCAGCACAGGTTGAAATCAAGAAAGAACATCAAGTGTTGATGGTCAATAAGACCACTAAGTTCAAGAAGGGCAAGGGTAAGAAGAACTTCAAGAAGGACGACAAAGATGTTGCCGCGCCCGGTAAGCCAGTTGCCGGGAAGAAGTCAAAGAATGGACCCAAGCCTGAGACTGAGTGCTTTTATTGCAAGGGGAAGGGTCACTGGAAGCGGAACTGCCCCCAAATACTTAGCGGACAAGAAGGCCGGCAACACTAAAGGTATATTTGATATACATGTAATTGATGTGTACCTTACCAGTACTCGTAGTAACTCCTGGGTATTTGATACTGGTGCCGTTGCTCACATTTGTAACTCACAACAGGAGCTGCAGAATAAGCGGAGACTGGCGAAGGACGAGGTGATGATGCGCGTCGGGAATGGTTCCAAGGTCGATGTGATCGCCGTCGGCACGCTACCTCTACATTTACCTACGGGATTAGTTTTAAACCTCAATAATTGTTATTTAGTGCCAAGTTTGAGCATGAACATTGTATCTGGATCTCGTTTGATACGAGATGGCTACTCATTTAAATCCGAGAATAATGGTTGTTCTATTTATACGAGAGATATGGTTTATGGTCATGCCCCGATGGTCAATGGTTTATTCTTAATGAATCTCGAACGTAATGTTACACATATTCATAGCGTGAATACCAAAAGATGTAAAGTTGATAACGATAGTCCCACATACTTGTGGCACTGCCGCCTTGGTCACATTGGTGTCAAGCGCATGAAGAAGCTCCATGTTGATGGACTTTTAGAGTCTCTCGATTATGAATCATTTGACACATGCGAACCATGCCTCATGGGCAAAATGACCAAGACTCCGTTCTCCGGAACAATGGAGCGAGCAACCAACTTGTTGGAAATCATACATACCGATGTGTGCGGTCCAATGAGCGTTGAGGCTCGCGGAGGATATCGTTATGTTCTCACTCTCACTGATGACTTGAGTAGATATGGGTATATCTACTTGATGAAACACAAGTCTGAAACCTTTGAAAAGTTCGAATTTCAGAATGAAGTAGAGAATCAACGTGACCGAAAGATAAAATTCTTACGATCGGATCTGGAGGAGAATATTTAAGTCACGAATTTGGTACACACTTAAGAAAATGTGGAATCGTTTCACAACTCACGCCGCCTGGAACACCTCAGCGTAACGGTGTGTCCGAACATCGTAATCGCACTCTATTGGATATGGTGCGATCTATGATGTCTCTTACCGATTTACCGCTATCATTTTGGGGATATGCTCTAAAGACAGCTACATTCACTTTAAATAGGCACCGTCTAAATCCGTTGAGATGACACCGTATGAATTATGGTTGGGAAGAAACCTAAGCTGTCGTTTCTAAAAGTTTGGGGATGTGATGCTTATGTCAAGAAACTTCAACCTAAAAAGCTCGAACCCAAGTCGGAAAAATGCGTCTTCATAGGATATCCCAAAGAAACCATTGGGTATACCTTCTACTTTAGATCCGAAGGCAAGATCTTTGCTGCCAAGAACAGATCCTTTCTGGAAAAAGAGTTTCTCTCAAAAGGAGTAAGTGGGAGGAAAGTAGAACTCGATGAAGTACTACCTCTTGAACTGGAAAGTAGTGCAGCTCAGGAAAACGTTCCTGTGGTGCCTACACCGACTGGAGAGGAAATTAATGATGATGATCAAGGTACTTCTGATCAAGTTGCTACTGAACTTCGTAGGTCCACAAGGACACGTTCCACACTAGAGTGGTATGGCAACCCTGTCCTGGAAATCATGTTGTTAGACAACGGTGAACCTTCGAACTATGCAGAAGCGATGGCGGGCCCAGATTCCAACAAATGGCTAGAAGCCATGAAATCCGAGGTAGAATCCATGTATGAAAACAAAGTATGGACTTTGACTGACTTGCCCGATGATCGGCGAGCGATAGAAAACAAATGGATCTTTAAGAAGAAGACGGATGCGGATGGTAATGTCACCATCTATAAAGCTTGACTTGTCGCTAAGGGTTATCGGCAAGTTCAAGGGATTGACTACGATGAGACTTTCTCTCCTGTAGCGAAGCTTAAGTCCGTCCGAATCATGTTAGCAATTGCCGCATACTATGATTATGAGATATGGTAGATGGACGTCAAAACGGCATTCCTTAACGGCTATCTTAAGGAAGAGTTGTATATGATGCAGCCGGAAGGTTTTGTCGATCCTAAGAATGCTAACAAAGTGTGCAAGCTCCAGCGATCCATTTATGGGCTGGTGCAAGCATCTCGGAGTTGGAACATTCGCTTTGATGAGATGATCAAAGCGTTTGGGTTTATGCAGACTTATGGAGAAGCCTGCGTTTACAAGAAAGTGAGTGGGAGCTCTGTAGCATTTCTCATATTATATGTAGATGACATACTTTTGATGGGAAATGATATAGAATTCTTGGGCAGCATTAAGGCCTACTTGAATAAGTGTTTTTCAATGAAGGACCTTGGAGAAGCTGCATATATATTAGGCATCAAGATCTATAGGGATAGATCGAGACGCCTCATAGGTCTTTCAGAAAGCACATACCTTGATAAGATTTTGAAGAAGTTCAAAATGGATCAGTCCAAGAAAGGGTTCTTGCCTGTATTGCAAGGTGTGAGATTGAGCTCGGCTCAATGCCCGACCACGGCAAAAGATAAAGAAGAGATGAGCGTCATCCCCTATGCCTCAGCCATAGGATCTATTATGTATGCCATGCTGTGTACCAGACCTGATGTAAACCTTGCCGTAAGTTTGGTAGGAAGGTACCAAAGTAATCCCGGCAAGGAACACTGGACAGCGGTCAAGAATATCCTGAAGTACCTGAAAAGGACAAAGGACATATTTCTCGTTTATGGAGGTGACGAAGAGCTCGTCGTAAAGGGTTACGTCGACGCTAGCTTCGACACAGATCTGGATGACTCTAAGTCACAAACCGGATACGTGTATATGTTGAATGGTGGAGCAGTAAGCTGGTGCAGCTGCAAGCAAAGCGTCGTGGCGGGGTCTACATGTGAAGCGGAGTACATGGCAGCCTCGGAGGCAGCGCATGAAGCAATATGGGTGAAGGAGTTCATCACTGACCTAGGAGTCATACCCAATGCGTCGGGGCCAATCAAACTCTTCTGTGACAACACTGGAGCTATTGCCCTTGCCAAGGAGCCCAGGTTTCACAACAAGACCAGGCACATCAAGCGTTGCTTCAACTCCATCTGTGAAAATGTTCAAGATGGAGACATAGAAATTTGCAAAGTGCATACGGATCTGAATGTTGCAGATCCGTTGACTAAACCTCTTCCGCGAGCAAAACATGATCAGCACCAGAACTCTATGGGTGTTCGATTCATCACAATGTAACTAGATTATTGACTCTAGTGCAAGTGGGAGACTATTGGAAATATGCCCTAGAGGCAATAATAAAAGGATTATTATTTTATTTCCTTGTTCATGATAATTGTCTTTTATTCATGCTATAATTGTATTATCCAGAAATCGTAATACACGTGTGAATACATAGACCACAATACGTCCCTAGTAAGCCTCTAGTTGACTAGCTCGTTGGTCAACAGATAGTCATGGTTTCCTGACTATGGACATTAGATGTCATTGACAACGGGATCACGTCATTAGGAGAATGACGTGATGGACAAGACCCAATCCTAAGCATAGCACAAGATCGTGTAGTTCGTTTTGCTAGAGCTTTTCCAATGTCAAGTATCTTTTGTTGGGGAACGTAGTAATTTCAAAATTTTCCTACGCACACGCAAGATCATGGTGATGGCATAGCAATGAGAGGGGAGAGTGTTGTCCATGTACCCTCGTAGACCGTAAGCGTAAGCGTTAGCACAACGGAGTTGATGTAGTCGTACGTCTTCACGATCAGACCGATCCAAGCACCGAACGTACGACACCTCCGAGTTCAGCACACGTTTAGCTCAATGACGATCCCCGGGCTCCAATCCAGCAAAGCTTCGGGGATGAGTTCCGTCAGCACGACGGCGTGGTGATGATGATGATGTTCTACCGGCGCAGGGCTTCGCCTAAACTCCGCGATGATATGACCGAGGTGGAATATGGTGGAGGGGGCACCGCACACGGCTAAGGAACGATCCGTAGATCAACTTGTGTGTCTATGGGGTGCCCCCGGCCCCCGTATATAAAGGAGGGAGGGGGAAGGCCGGCCGGCCCTTGTAGGCGCGCCAAGAGGAGGAGTCCTCCTCCTAGTAGGAGTAGGACTCCTCCTTTCCTACTCCTACTAGGAGGGGAAAGGAAGGGGGAGAGGGGGGAAGGAGAGAGGGGGGCGCCGCCCCCTCCTAGTCCAATTTGGACCAGAGGGAAAGGGGGCGCGTGGCCCTCCCTGGCCGCCCCTCTCTCTTCCCACCAAGGCCCATGTGGCCCATTAACTCTCCGGGGGGGGGGGGGGGTCCGGTAACCCTCCGGCACTCCGGTTTTCTCCGAAATCACCCGGAACACTTCCGGTGTCCGAATATAGTCGTCCAATATATCAATCTTTATGTCTCGACCATTTCGAGACTCCTCTTCATGTCCGTGATCACATCCGGGACTCCGAACAAACTTCGGTACATCAAAACTTATAAACTCATAATAAAACTATCATCGTAACTTTAAGCGTGCGGACCCTACGGGTTCGAGAACTATGTAGACATGACCTAGAACTATTCTCGGTCAATAACCAATAGCGGAACCTGGATGCCCATATTGGTTCCTACATATTCTACGAAGATCTTTATCGGTCAAACTGCATAACAACATACGTTGTTCCCTTTGTCATCGGTATGTTACTTGCCCGAGATTTGATCGTCGGTATCCAATACCTAGTTCAATCTCGTTACCGGCAAGTCTCTTTACTCGTTACGTAATGCATCATCCCGCAACTAACTCATTAGTCACATTGCTTGCAAGGCTTATAGTGATGTGCATTACCAAGAGGGCCCAGAGATACCTCTCCGACAATCGGAGTGACAAAACCTAATCTCGAAATACGCCAACCCAACATGTACCTTTGGAGACACCTGTAGTACTCCTTTATAATCACCCAGTTACGTTGTGACGTTTGGTAGTACCCAAAGTGTTCCTCCAGTAAATGGGAGTTGCATAATCTCATAGTTACAGGAACATGTATAAGTCATGAAGAAAGCAATAGCAACATACTAAACGATCAAGTGCTAGGCTAACGGAATGGGTCATGTCAATCACATCATTCTCCTAATGATGTGATCCCGTTAATCAAATGACAACTCTTTTGTCCATGGCTAGGAAACATAACCATCTTTGATAAACGAGCTAGTCAAGTAGAGGCATACTAGTGACATTATGTTTGTCTATGTATTCACACATGTATTATGTTTCCGGTTAATACAATTCTAGCATGAATAATAAACATTTACCATGATATAAGGAAATAAATAATAACTTTATTATTGCCTCTAGGGCATATTTCCTTCAGTCTCCCACTTGCACTAGAGTCAATAATCTAGTTCACATCATCATGTGTTTCAACACCAATAGTTCACATCGTCATGTGACCAACACCCAAAGGGTTTACTAGAGTCAATAATCTAGTTCACATCGCTATGTGATTAACACCCAAAGAGTACTAAGATATGATCATGTTTTGCTCGTGAGAGAAGCTTAGTCAACGGGTCTGTCATATTCAGAGCCGTATGTATTTTGCAAATATTCTATGTCCACAATGCTCTGCATGGAGCTACTATAGCTAATTGCTCCCACTTTCAATATGTATCCAGATTGAGACTTAGAGTCATCTGGATTGGTGTAAAAGCTTGCATCATTGTAACTTTTACGACGGGCTCTTTTATCACCTCCATAATCGAGAAACATCTCCTTAGTCCTCACTAAGGATATTCTTGACCCATGTCCAGTGATTTACTTATTAGATCAAAATTGTATTCCTTTGCCAAACACAGAGCAAGGTATACAATAGGTCTGGTTCACAGCATAGCATACTTTATAGAACCTATGACTGAGGCATAGGGAATGACTTTTCATTCTCTTTCTATTTTCTGCAATGGTCGGGTCTTGAGTCTTACTCAACTTCACACCTTGTAACACAGGCAAGAACTCCTTCTTTGACTGTTCCATTTTGAACTATTTCAAAAATTTATCAAGGTATGTATTCATTGAAAAATCTTATCAAGCGTCTTGATCTATCTATATAGATGTTGATGCTCAATGTGTAAGCAGCTTCACTGAGGTCTTTCTTTGAAAAACTCTTATTCAAGTATCCTTTCATGCTTTGCAGAATAATTCTACATTATTTCCGATCAACAATATGTCATTCACATATACTTATCAGAAATGCTGTAGTGCTCCCACTCACTTTCTTGTAAATACAGGCTTCACCGTAAGTCTGTACAAAACTATATGCTTTGATCAACTTATCAAAGCGTATATTCCAACTCTGAGATGCTTGCACCAGTCCATAGATGGATCGCTGGAGCTTGCACACTTTGTTAACACCTTCAGGATTGACAAAACCTCCTGGTTGCATCATATACAACTCTTCTTTAAGAAAACCATTAAGGAATGAAGTTTTGACATCCATTTGCCAGATTTCATAAATTGTGGCAATTGCTAACATGATTCGGACAGACTTAAGCATCGCTATAGTTGAGAAAATCTCATTGTAGTCAACACCTTGAACTTGTCAAAAACCTTTTTGCGACAAGTCGAGCTTTGTAGATAGTAATACTACTACCAGCATCTGTCTTCCTCTTGAAGATCCATTTATACAATATGGCTTGCCGATCGTCGGGCAACTCCACCAAAGTCCACACTTTGTTCTCATACATGGATCCCATCTCAAATTTCATGGCCTCAAGCCATTTCGCGGAATCTGGGCTCATCATCGCTTCCTCATAGTTCGTAGGTTCATCATGGTCTAGTAACATGACTTCTAGAATAGGATTACCGTACCACTTTGGTGCGGATCTTATTCTGGAAGACCTACGAGGTTCGGTAGTAACTTGATCTGAAGCATCATGATCATCATCATTAGCTTCCTCACTAATTGGTCTAGGAATCACAGGAACTGATTTCTGTGAAGAACTACATTCCAATTCGGGAGAAGGTACAATTACCTTATCAAGCACTACTTTCCTCCCACTCACTTCTTTCGAGAGAAACTCCTTCTCTAGAAAGGATCCATTCTTAGCAACGAATAATCTTGCCTTCGGATCTGTGATAGAAGGTGTACCCAATAGTTACCTCTGGGTATTCTATGAAGACACACTTCTCCGATTTGGGTTCGAGCTTATCAGGTGAAAACTTTTTCACATAAGTATCGCAGCCCCAAACTTTATGAAACGACAACTTTGGTTTCTTGCCAAACCATAGTTCATAAGGCGTCGTCTCAACAAATTTTGATGGTGCCCTATTTAAAGTGAATGCAATTGTCTCTAATGCATAACCCCAAAACGATAGTAGTAAATCGGTAAGATACATCATAGATCGCACCATATCCAATAAAGTGCGGTTACGACGTTCGGACACACCATTACGCTGTGGTGTTCCAGGTGGCATGAGTTTGTGAAACTATTCCACATTGTTTTAATTGAAGACCAAACTCGTAACTCAAATATTCTCCTCTACGATCTGATCGTAGAAACTTTATTTTCTTGTTACGATGATTCTCCACTTGAAGGGGAGCCTTGGCGCAGTGGTAAAGCTGCTGCCTTGTGACCATGAGGTCACGGGTTCAAGTCCTGGAAACAGCCTCTTACAGAAATGTAGGGAAAGGCTGCGTACAATAGACCCAAAGTGGTCGGACCCTTCCCCTGACCCTGCGCAAGCGGGCTGCACGGGCCCCTTTTTTCCACTTCACTGAAATTCTTTGAACTTTTCAAATGTTTCAGACTTATGTTTCATCAAGTAGATATACTCATATCTGCTCAAATCATCTTGTGAAGGTCAGAAAATAACGATACCTACCACGAGCATCAACACTCATTGGACCGCATACATCGGTATGTATTATTTCCAACAAGTCAGTATCTCGTTCCATTGTTCCGAACAATGGAGTTTCAGTCATCTTGCCCAAAAGGCATGGTTCGCAAGCATCAAATGATTCATAATCAAGTGATTCCAAAAATCCATCAGCATGGAGTTTCTTCATGCGCTTTACACCGATATGACCCAAACGGCAGTGCCACAAATAAGTTGCACTATCATTATTAACTTTGCATCTTTTGGCATCAATATTATGAATATGTGTATCACTAGGATCGAGATCCAACAAACTATTTTCATTGGGTGTATGACCATTGAAGGTTTTATTCATTTAAACAGAACAACAATTATTCTCTGATTTTAAATGAATAACTGTATTGCAATAAACATGATCAAATCATATTCATGCTTAACGCAAAACGCCAAATAACATTTATTTAGGTTTAACACTAATCCCGAAAGTATAGGGAGTGTGCGATGATGATCATATCAATCTTGGAACTACTTCCAACACTCATTGTCACTTCCCCTTCAACTAGTCTCTGTTTATTCTGTAACTCCTTTTTCGAGTTACTAATCTTAGTAACCGAACAAGTATCAAATACCCAGGGGCTACTATAAACACTAGTAAGGCACACATCAATCACCTGTATATCAAATATACCCTTGTTCACTTTGCCATCCTTCTTATCCACCAAATATTTGGAGTAGTTCCACTTCCAGTGACCATTTCCTTTGCAGTAGAAGCACTCAGTTTCAGGCTTAGGTCCAGCTTTGGGCTTCTTCACGGGAGTGACAACTTGCTTGCCATTCTGCTTGAAATTTCCCTTTCTTTCCCTTTGCCCTTTTCTTGAAACTAGTGATCTTGTCAACCATCAACACTTGATGCTCTTTCTTGATTTCTACCTTCGTTGATTTCAACATCACGAAGAGCTCGGGAATCGTTTTCGTCATCCCTTGCATACTATAGTTCATCACGAAGTTCTAGTAACTTAGTGATGGTGACTAGAGAATTCTGTCAATCACTATCTTATCTGGAAGATTAACTCCCACTTGATTCAAGTGATTGAAGTACCCAGACAATCTGAACACATGCTCACTAGTTGAGCGATTCTCCTCCATCTTTTAGCTATAGAACTTGTTGGAGACTTCATATTTCTCAACTCGGGTATTTGCTTGAAATATTAACTTCAATTCCTGGAACATCTCATATGGTCCATGACGTTCAAAACATCTTTGAAGTCCCGATTCTAAGCCGTTAAGCATGGTGCCCTAAACTATCAACTAGTCATCATATTGAGCTAGCCAAATGTTCATAACGTCTGCGTCTGCTCTTGCAATAGGTCTGTCACCTAGCGGTGCATTAAGGACATAATTCTTCTGTGCAGCAATGAGGATAAACCTCAGATAACGGATCCAATCCGCATCATTGCTACTAACATCTTTCAACACAATTTTCTCTAGGAACATATCAAAATAAACATATGAAAGCAACAACGCAAGCTATTGATCTACAACATAATTTGCAAAATACTACCAGGACTAAGTTCATGATAAATTTAAGTTCAATTAATCATATTACTTAAGAACTCCCACTTAGACAGACATCTCTCGAGTCATCTAAGTGATCACGTGATCCAAATCAACTAAACCATAACCGATCATCACGTGAGATGGAGTAGTTTTCAATGGTGAACATCACTATGTTGATCATATCTACTATATGATTCACGCTCGAACTTTCGGTCTCCGTGTTCCGAGGCCATATCTGCATATGCTAGGCTCGTCAAGTTTAACCTGAGTATTCTGCGTGTGCAAAACTGGCTTGCACCCGTTGTAGATGGACGTAGAGCTTATCACACCCGATCATCACGTGGTGTCTGGGCACGACGAACTTTGGCAACGGTGCATACTCAGGGAGAACACTTCTTGATAATTAGTGAGAGATCATCTTAAAATGCTACCGTCAAACAAAACAGAATAAGATGTATAACAGATAAACATCATATGCAATCAAAATATGTGACATGATATGGCCATGATCATCTTGCGCCTTTGATCTCCATCTCCAAAGTACTGTCATGATCTCTATCGTTACCGGCACGACACCATGATCTTCATCATCTTGATCTATATCAATGTGTCGTCACATGGTCGTCTCGCCAACTATTGCTCTTGCAACTATTGCTATCGCATAGCGATAAAGTAAAGCAATTATTTGGCACTTGCATCTTATGCAACAAAGAGACAACCATAGGGCTTCTGCCAGTTGCCGATAACTTCAACAAAACATGATCATCTCATACAACAACTTATATCTCATCACGTCTTGACCATATCACATCACAACATGCCCTGCAAAAACAAGTCAGACGTCCTCTACTTTGTTGTTGCAAATTTTACGTGGCTGCTACGGGCTGAGCAAGAACCGTTCTTACCTACGCATCAAAACCACAACGATAGTTCGTCAAGTTGGTGCTGTTTTAACCTTCGCAAGGACCGGGCGTAGCCACACTCGGTTCAACTAAAGTGAGAGAGACAGACACCCGCCAGCCACCTTTAAGCACGAGTGCTCGTAACGGTGAAACCAGTCTCGCGTAAGCGTACGCGTAATGTCGGTCTGGGCTGCTTCATCTCAAAATACCGCCGAACCAAAGTATGACATGCTGGTAAGCAGTATGACTTGTATCGCCCACAACTCACTTGTGTTCTACTTGTGCATATGACATCTACGCATAAAACCTAGGCTCGGATGCCACTGTTGGGGAACGTAGTAATTTCAAAATTTTCCTACGCACACGCAAGATCATGGTGATGGCATAGCAACGAGAGGGGAGAGTGTTGTCCACGTACACTCGTAGACCATAAGCGGAAGCGTTAGCACAACGCGGTTGATGTAGTCGTACGTCTTCACGATCCGACCGATCCAAGCACCGAACGTACAGCACCTCCGAGTTCAGCACACGTTCAGCTCGATGACGATCCCCAGGCTCCGATCCAGCAAAGCTTCGGGGATGAGTTCCGTCAGCACGACGGTGTGCTGATGATTATGATGTTCTACCGGCGTAGGGCTTCGCCTAAACTCCGCGACGATATGACCGAGGTGGAATATGGTGGAGGGGGGCACCGCACCCGGCTAAGGAACGATCTGTAGATCAACTTGTGTGTCTATGGGGTGCCCCCGGCCCCCGTATATAAAGGAGGGAGGGGGGAGGCCGGCCGGCCCTTGTGGGCGCGCCAAGAGGAGGAGTACTCCTCCTAGTAGGAGTAGGACTCCTCCTTTCCTACTCCTACTAGGAGGGGAAAGGAAGGGGGAGAGGGGGAAGGAAAGAGGGGGGCGCCGCCCCCCTCCTAGTCCAATTCAGACTAGAAGGAAAGGGGGCGCACGGCCCTCCCTGGCCGCCCCTCTCTCTTCCCACCAAGGCCCATGTGGCCTATTAACTCTCCGGGGGGGGGGGGGTTCCGGTAACCCTTCGGCACTCCAGTTTTCTCCGAAATCACCCGGAACACTTCCGGTGTCCGAATATAGTCGTCCAATATATCAATCTTTATGTCTCGACCATTTCGAGACTCCTCGTCATGTCCGTGATCACATCTGGGACTCCGAACAAACTTCGATACATCAAAACTTATAAACTCATAATAAAACTGTCATCGTAACTTTAAGCGTGCGGACCCTACGGGTTCGAGAACTATGTAGACATGACCTAGAACTATTGTCGCTCAATAACCAATAGCAGAACCTGGATGCCCATATTGGTTCCTAAATATTCTACGAAGATCTTTATCGGTCAAACCGCATAACAACATACGTTGTTCCCTTTGTCATCGGTATGTTACTTGCCCGAGATTTGATCGTCGGTATCCAATACCTAGTTCAATCTCATTACCGGCAAGTCTCTTTACTCGTTACGTAATGCATCATCCCGCAACTAACTCATTAGTCACATTGCTTGCAAGGCTTATAGTGATGTGCATTACCGAGAGGGCCCAGAGACACCTCTCCGACAATCGGAGTGACAAAACCTAATCTCGAAATACGCCAACCCAACATGTACCTTTGGAGACACCTGTAGTACTCCTTTATAATCACCCAGTTACGTTGTGACGTTTGGTAGTACCCAAAGTGTTCCTCCGGTAAACGGGAGTTGCATAATCTCATAGTTACAGGAACATGTATAAGTCATGAAGAAAGCAATAGCAACATACTAAACGATCAAGTGCTAGGCTAACGGAATGGGTCATGTCAATCACATCATTCTCCTAATGATGTGATCCCGTTAATCAAATGACAACTCTTTTGTCCATGGCTAGGAAACATAACCATCTTTGATAAATGAGCTAGTCAAGTAGAGGCATACTAGTGACATTATGTTTGTCTATGTATTCACACATGTATTATGTTTCCGGTTAATACAATTCTAGCATGAATAATAAACATTTACCATGATATAAGGAAATAAATAATAACTTTATTATTGCCTCTAGGGCATATTTCCTTCATCTTTTCCTTAGACCATGAGATCGTGTAACTCCCGGATACCGTAGGAGTGCTTTGGGTGTACCAAATGTCACAACGTAACTGGGTGACTATAAAGGTGCACTACAGGTATCTCCAAAAGTGTCTGTTGGGTTGACACGGATCGAGACTGGGATTTGTCACTCCGTATGACGGAGAGGTATTACTGGGCCCACTCGGTAGTGCATCATCATTATGAGCTCAAAGTGACCAAGTGTCTGGTCACGGGATCATGCATTACGGTACGAGTAAAGTGACTTGCCGGTAATGAGACTGAACGAGGTATTGGGATACCGACGATCGAGTCTCGGGCAAGTAACGTACCGATTGACAAAGGGAATAGTATACGGGGTTGATTGAATCCTCGACATCGTGGTTCATCCGATGACATCATCGAGGAGCATGTGGGAGCCAACATGGGTATCCAGATCCCGCTGTTGGTTATTGACCGGAGAGCCGTCTCGGTCATGTCTGCATGCCTCCCGAACCCGTAGGGTCTACACACTTAAGGTTCGGTGATGCTAGGGTTATTAGGAAGACTTGTATGTGATTACCGAATGTTGTTCGGAGTCCCGGATGAGATCCCGGACATCACGAGGAGTTCCGGAAGGGTCCGGAGGTAAAGATTTATATATGGGAAGTTGTCATTGTTGGGGAACATAGTAATTTCAAAAAAATTCCTACGCACACGCAAGATCATGGTGATGACATAGCAACGAGAGGGGAGAGTGTTGTCCACGTACCCTCGTAGACCGTAAGCGGAAGCGTTAGCACAACGTGGTTGATGTAGTCGTACGTCTTCACGATCCGACCGATCCAAGCACCGAACGTATGGCACCTCCGAGTTCAGCACACGTTCAGCTCGATGACGATCCCCGGGCTCCGATCCAGCAAAGCTTCGGGGATGAGTTCCGTCAGCACGACGGCGTGGTGACGATGATGATGTTCTACCGGCGCAGGGCTTCGCCTAAACTCCACGACGATATGACCGAGGTGGAATATGGTGGAGGGGGGCACCGCACACGGCTAAGGAATGATCCGTAGATCAGCTTGTGTGTCATGGGGTGCCCCCCCGCCCCCGTATATAAAGGAGGGAGGGGGAGGCCGGCCGACCCTTGTGGGCGCGCCAAGGAGGAGGAGTCCGAGTAGGACTCCCCCTTTCCTACTCCTACTAGGAGGGGAAAGGAAGGGGGAGAGGGGGGAAGGAAAGAGGGGGGGCGCCGCCCCCCTGCTAGTCCAACTCGGACCAGAGGGAGAGGGGGTGCGCGGCCCACCCTGGCCGCCCCTCTCTCTTCCAACCGAGGCCCATGTGGCCCATTAACTCTCCGGGGGGGCGGGTTCCGGTAACCCTCCGGCACTCCGGTTTTCTCCGAAATCATCCGGAACACTTCCGATGTCCGAATATAGTCGTCCAATATATCAATCTTTATGTCTCGACCATTTCGAGACTCCTCGTCATGTCTGTGATCACATTCGGGACTCCGAACAAACTTCGGTACATCAAAACTTATAAACTCATAATAAAACTGTCATCGTAACGTTAAGCGTGCGGACCCTACGGGTTCGAGAACTATGTAGACATGACCTAGAACTATTCTCGGTCAATAACCCATAGCGGAACCTGGATGCCCATATTGGTTCCTACATATTCTACGAAGATCTTTATCGGTCAAACCGCATAACAACATACGTTGTTCCCTTTGTCATCGGTATGTTACTTGCCCGAGATTCGATCGTCGGTATCCAATACCTAATTCAATCTCGTTACCGGCAAGTCTCTTTACTCGTTCCGTAATGCATCATTCCGTAACCAACTCATTTGGTCACATTGCTTGCAAGGCTTATAAAGATGTGCATTACCGAGAGGGCCCAGAGATACCTCTCCGACAATCGGAGTGACAAAACCTAATCTCGAAATACGCCAACTCAACATGTACCTTCAGAGACACCTGTAGTACTCCTTTATAATCACCCAATTACGTTGTGACGTTTGGTAGTACCCAAAGTGTTCCTCCGGTAAACGGGAGTTGCATATTTCTCATGGTTATAGGAACATGTATAAGTCATGAAGAAAGCAATAGCAATATACTAAATGATCAAGTGCTAGGCTAACGGAATGGGTCATGTCAATCACATCATTCTTCTAATGATGTGATCCCATTAATCAAATGACAACACATGTCTATGGTTAGGAAACATAACCATCTTTGATTAATGAGCTAGTCAAGTAGAGGCATACTAGTGACTATATGTTTGTCTATGTATTCACACATGTATCATGTTTCCGGTTAATACAATTCTAGCATGAATAATAAACATTTATCATGATATGAGGAAATAAATAATAACTTTATTCGCCTCTAGGGCATATTTCCTTCAGTCTCCCACTTGCACTAGAGTCAATAATCTAGATTACATAGTAATGATTCTAACACCCATGGAGTCTTGGTGTTGATCATGTTTTGCTCGTGAGAGTGGCTTAGTCAACGGGTCTGCAACATTCAGATCCGTATGTATCTTGCAAATCTCTATGTCTCCCACTTGGACTTGGTCCCGAATGGAATTGAAGTATCTCTTGATGTGCTTGGTCCTCTTGTGAAATCTGGATTCCTTTGCCAAGGCAATTGCACCAGTATTGTCACAGAAGATTTTCATTGGTCCCGATGCACTAGGTATGACACCTAGATCGGAAATGAACTCCTTCATCCAGACTCCTTCATTTGCTGCTTCCGAAGCAGCTATGTACTCCGCTTCACATGTAGATCCTGCCACGACGCTTTGTTTAGAACTGCACCAACTTACAGTCCACCGTTTAATAAAAATATGTATCCGGTTTGCGATTTAGAATCGTCCGGATCAGTGTCAAAGCTTGCATCGACGTAACCATTTACGACTAGCTCTTTGTCACCTCCATATACGAGAAACATATCCTTAGTCCTTTTCAGGTATTTCAGGATGTTCTTGACCGCTGTCCAGTGATCCATTCATGGATTACTTTGGTACCTTCCTGCCAAGCTTATTGCTAAGCATACATCAGGTCTGGTACACAGCATTGCATACATGATAGAGCCTATGGCTGAAGCATAGGGAACATCTTTCATTTTCTCTCTATCTTCTCCTGTGGTCGGGCATTGAGTTTGACTCAACTTCACACCTTGTAGTACGGGCAAGAACCCTTTCTTTGCCTGATCCATTTTGAACTTTTTCAAAATTTTATCAAGGTATGTGCTTTGTGAAAGTCCTATTAAGCGTCTTGATCTATCTCTATAGATCTTGATGCCCAATATGTAAGCAGCTTCACCGAGGTCTTTCATTGAAAAACTTTTATTCAAGTATCCCTTTATGCTATCCAGAAATTCTACATCATTTCTAATTAATGATATGGCATCTACATATAATATCAGAAATGCTACAGAGCTCCCACTCACTTTCTTGTTAATACAGGCTTCTCCAAAAGTCTGTATAAAACCATATGCTTTGATCACACTATCAAAGCATTTATTCCAACTCCGAGATGCTTGCACCAGTCCATAAATGGAACGCTGGAGCTTGCACACTTTGTTAGCACCTTTTGGATCTACAAAACCTTCTGGCTGCATCATATACAACTCTTCTTCCAGAAATCCATTCAAGAATGCAGTTTTGACATCCATTTGCCAAATTTCATAATTATGAAATGCAGCAATAGCTAACATGATTCGGACAGACTTAAGCATCGCTACGGGTGAGAAAGTCTCATCGTAGTCAACCCCTTGAACTTGTCGAAAACCTTTCGCAACAAGTCGAGCTTTATAGACAGTTATATTACCATCAGCGTCAGTCTTCTTCTTAAAGATCCATTTATTCTCAATGGCTTGCCGATCATCGGGCAAGTCAACCAAAGTCCATACTTTGTTTTCATGCATGGATCCCATCTCAGATTTCATGGCCACTAGCCATTTTGTGGAATCTGGGCTCATCATCGCTTCCTCATAGTTCGTAGGTTCATCATGGTCAAGCAACATGACTTCCAGAATTGGATTACCATACCACTCTGGTGCGGATCTTACTCTGGTAGACCTACGAGGTTCAGTAGAAACTTGATCTGAAGTTTCATGATCAATATAATTAGCTTCCTCACTAATTGGTGTAATTGTCACAGGAACCGGTTCTTGTGATGAACTACTTTCCAATAAGGGAGTAGATACAGTTATCTCATCAAGTTCTACTTTCCTCCCACTCACTTCTTTCGAGAGAAACTCCTTCTCTAGAAAGGATCCGATTTTAGCAACGAAAATCTTGCCCTCAGATCTGTGATAGAAGGTGTACCCAATAGTCTCTTTTGGGTATCCTATGAAGACACATTTCTCCAATTTGGGTTCGAGCTTATCTAGTTGAAGTTTCTTCACATAAGCATCGCAACCCCAAACTTTAAGAAACGACAACTTTGGTTTCTTGCCAAACCACAGTTCATAAGGCGTCGTCTTAACGGATTTTGATGGTGCCCTATTTAACGTGAATGCGACCGTCTCTAAAGCATAACCCCAAAACGATAGCGGTAAATCAGTAAGAGACATCATAGATCGCACCATATCTAGTAAAGTACGATTACGACGTTCGGACACACCATTTCGTTGTGGTGTTCCGGGTGGCGTGAGTTGCGAAACTATTCCGTGTTGTTTCAAGTGTAGACCAAACTCGTAACTCAAATATTCTCCTCCACGATCAGATCGTAGAAATTTTATTTTCCTGTTACGATGATTTTCTACTTCACTCTGAAATTCTTTGAACTTTTCAAATGTTTCAGACTTGTGTTTCATCAAGTAGATATACCCATATCTGCTCAAATGATCTGTGAAGGTGAGAAAATAACGATATCCGCCGCGAGCCTCAACATTCATTGGACCACAAACATCAGTATGTATGATTTCCAACAAATCAGTTGCTCGCTCCATAGTTCCGGAGAACGGCGTTTTAGTCATCTTGCCCATGAGGCACGGTTCGCAAGTACCAAGTGATTCATAATCAAGTGATTCCAAAATCCCATCATTATGGAGTTTCTTCATGCGCTTTATACCGATATGACCTAAACGGCAGTGCCACAAATAAGTTGCACTATCATTATTAACTCTGCATCTTTTGGTTTCAACACTATGAATATGTGTATCACTACTATCGAGATTCAATAAAAATAGACCACTCTTCAAGGGTGCATGCCCATAAAAGATATTACTCATATAAATAGAACAACCATTATTCTCTGATTTAAATGAATAACCGTCTCGCATCAACCAAGATCCAGATATAATGTTCATGCTTAACGCTGGCACCAAATAACAATTATTTAGGTCTAAAACTAATCCCGATGGTAGATGTAGAGGTAGCGTGCCGACCGCGATCACATCAACTTTGGAACCATTTCCCACGCGCATCGTCACCTCGTCCTTAGCCAATCTTCGCTTAATCCGTAGTCCCTGTTTCGAGTTGCAAATATTAGCAACAGAACCAATATCAAATACACAGGTGCTACTGCGAGCATTAGTAAGGTACACATCAACAACATGTATATCACATATACCTTTGTTCACTTTGCCATCCTTCTTATCTGCCAAATACTTGGGGCAGTTCCGCTTCCAGTGTCCAGTCTGCTTGTAGTAGAAGCACTCAGTTTCAGGCTTAGGTCCAGACTTGGGTTTCTTCTCTTGAGCAACAACTTGCTTGCTGTTCTTTTTGAAGTTCCCCTTCTTCTTCCCTTTGCCCTTTTTCTTGAAACTGGTGGTCTTGTTAACCATCAACACTTGATGCTCCTTCTTGATTTCTACCTCCGCGGCTTTTAGCATCGCGAAGAGCTCGGGAATAGTCTTGTTCATCCCTTGCATATTATAGTTCATCACGAAGCTCTTGTAGCTTGGTGGCAGTGATTGAAGAATTCTGTCAATGACACTATCATCTGGAAGATTAACTCCCAGTTGAATCAAGTGATTATTATACCCAAACATTTTGAGTATATGTTCATTGACAGAACTATTCTCTTCCATCTTGCAGCTATAGAACTTATTGGAGACTTCATATCTCTCAATCCGGGCATTTGCTTGAAATATTAACTTCAACTCCTGGAACATCTCATATGCTCCATGACGTTCAAAATGTCGTTGAAGACCTGGTTCTAAGCCGTAAAGCATGGCACACTGAACTATCAAGTAGTCATCAGCTTTGCTCTGCCAGACGTTCTTAACGTCGTCAGTTGCATCAGCAGAAGGCCTGGCACCCAGCGGTGCTTCCAGGACGTAACTTTTCTGTGCAGCAATGAGGATAATCCTCAGGTTAGGACCCAGTCCGTGTAATTGCTACCATCATCTTTCAACTTTGCTTTCTCAAGGAACGCATTAAAATTCAACGGAACAACAGCACGAGCCATCTATCTACAAACAAACATAGACAAGCAAAATACTATCAGGTACTAAGTTCATGATAAATTTAAGTTCAATTAATCATATTACTAAAGAACTCCCACTTAGACAGACATCTCTCTAGTCATCTAAGTGATCACGTGATCCAAATCAACTAAACCATGTCCGATCATCACGTGAGATGGAGTAGTTTCAATGGTGAACATCAATATGTTGATCATATCTACTATATGATTCACGCTCGACCTTTCGGTCTCCGTGTTCCGAGGCCATATCTGTATATGCTAGGCTCATCAAGTATGACCTGAGTATTCCGCGTGTGCAACTGTTTTGCACCCGTTGTATTTGAACGTAGAGCCTATCACACCCGATCATCACGTGGTGTCTCAGCACGAAGAACTTTCGCAACGGTGCATACTCAGGGAGAACACTTCTTGATTATTAGTGAGAGATCATCTTAAAATGCTACCGTCAATCAAGGCAAGATAAGATGCATAAAGGATAAGCATCACATGCAATCAATATAAGTGATATGATATGGCCATCATCATCTTGTGCTTGTGATCTCCATCTTCGAAGCACCGTCGTGATAACCATCGTCACCGGCGCGACACCTTGATCTCCATCATAGCATAGTTGTCGTTACGCCATCTATTGCTTCTACAACTATCGCTACTGCTTAGAGATAAAGTAAAGCAATTACAGGGCGTTTGCATTTCATACAATAAAGCGACAACCATATGGCTCCTGCTAGTTGCCGATAACTTCGGTTACAAAACATGATCATCTCATACAATATAATATAGCATCACGTCTTGACCATATCACATCACAACATGCCCTGCAAAAACAAGTTAGACGTCCTCTACTTTGTTGTTGCAAATTTTACGTGGCTGCTACGGGCTTTAGCAAGAACCGTTCTTACCTACGCATAAAAACCACAACGATAGTTCGTCAAGTTGGTGCTGTTTTAACCTTCGCAAGGACCGGCCGTAGCCACAGTCGATTCAGCTAAAGTGAGAGAGACAGACACCCGCCAGCCACCTTTAAGCATGAGTGCTCGTAACGGTGAAACCAGTCTCGCGTAAGCGTACGCATAATGTCGGTCCGGGCCGCTTCATCTCACAATACCGCCGAACCAAAGTATGACATGCTGGTAAGCAGTATGACTTGTATCGCCCACAACTCACTTGTGTTCTACTCGTGCATATAACATCAACGCATAAAACCTAGGCTCGGATGCCACTGTTGGGGAACGTAGTAATTTCAAAAAAATTCCTACGCACACGCAAGATCATGGTGATGACATAGCAACGAGAGGGGAGAGTGTTGTCCATGTAACCTCGTAGACCGTAAGCGGAAGCATTAGCACAACGTGGTTGATGTAGTCATACGTCTTCACGATCCGACCGATCCAAGCACCGAACGTACGGCACCTCCGAGTTCAGCACACGTTCAGCTCGATGACGATCCCCGGGCTCTGATCCAGCAAAGCTTCGGGGATGAGTTCCGTCAGCACGACGGCGTGGTGACGATGATGATGTTCTACCGGCGCAGGGCTTCGCCTAAACTCCACGACGATATGACCGAGGTGGAATATGGTGGAGGGGGGCACTGCACACGGCTAAGGAACGATCCGTAGATCAACTTGTGTGTCATGGGGTGCCCCCCTGCCCCCGTATATAAAGGAGGGAGGGGGGAGGCCGGCCGGCCCTTGTGGGCGCGCCAAGGAGGAGGAGTCCTCCTCCTAGTAGGAGTAGGACTCACCCTTTCCTACTCCTACTAGGAGGGGAAAGGAAGGGGGGAGGGGGGAAGGAAAGAGGGGGGCGTCGCCCCCCCTCCTAGTCCAATTCGGACCAGAGGGAGAGGGGGCGCGCGGCCCACCCTGGCCGCCCCTCTCTCTTCCCACCAAGGCCCATGTGGCCCATTAACTCTCCGGGGGGGGGGGGGGTTCCGGTAACCCTCTGGTACTCCGGTTTTCTCCGAAATCACCCAGAACACTTCCGGTGTCCGAATATAGTCGTCCAATATATCAATCTTTATGTCTCGACCATTTCGAGACTCCTCGTCATATCCGTGATCACATCCGGGACTCCGAACAAACTTCGGTACATCAAAACTTATAAACTCATAATAAAACTATCATCGTAACGTTAAGCGTGCGGACCCTACGGGTTCGAGAACTATGTAGACATGACCTAGAACTATTCTCGGTCAATAACCAATAGCGGAACCTGGATGCCCATATTGGTTCCTACATATTCTACAAAGATCTTTATCGGTCAAACCGCATAACAACATACGTTGTTCCCTTTGTCATCGGTATGTTACTTGCCCGAGATTCGATCGTCGGTATCCAATACCTAGTTCAATCTCGTTACCAGCAAGTCTCTTTACTCGTTCCGTAATGCGTCATTCCGTAACCAACTCATTTGGTCACATTGCTTGCACGGCTTATAAAGATGTGCATTACCAAGAGGGCCCAGAGATACCTCTCCGACAATCAGAGTGACAAAACCTAATCTTGAAATACGCCAACTCAACATGTACCTTCGGAGACACCTGTAGTACTGCTTTAAAATCACCCAGTTAAGTTTTGACGTTTGGTAGTACCCAAAGTGTTCCTCCGGTAAACGGGAGTTGCATATTTCTCATAGTTATAGGAACATGTATAAGTCATGAAGAAAGCAATAGCAATATACTAAACGATCAAGTGCTAGGCTAATGGAATGGGTCATGTCAATCACATCATTCTTCTAATGATGTGATCCCATTAATCAAATGACAACACATGTCTATGGTTAGGAAACATAACCATCTTTGATTAATGAGATAGTCAAGTAGAGGCATACTAGTGACTATATGTTTGTCTATGTATTCACACATGTATCATGTTTCCGGTTAATACAATTCTAGCATGAATAATAAACATTTATCATGATATGAGGAAATAAATAATAACTTTATTATTGCCTCTAGGGCATATTTCCTTCAGTCATGCGGACACCGGAAAGTTTCGGGCGCATATCGGTATTGTACCGGGGCCACCGGAAGGGTTCCGGGGGTCCACCGGGAGGGGCCACCCCTCTCGGAGGGCCCCATGGGCCGCATGGGGCAGGGAACCAGCCCCTGGAGGGCTGGGCGCCCCCCCTTGGGGCCATGCGCCTAGGGTTGGGGGGAAACCCTAAAGGGGGCGCACCCCCTTTGCTTGGGGGGCAAGCCCCCTCCCTGGCCGCCGCCCCCCCTCTAGATCTCATATAGAGGGGGCCGGCCCCCTTCCCCCTTCCCCTATAAATGGAGGGGTGAGGGGAGGGCTGAACACCTGATCCAAGGCGCAGCCCCTCCCCTCCCCAACACCTCTCCTCCTCCGTTAAGCGCTTGGCAAAGCCCTGCCGGAGTACTGCCTCTCCACCAACACCACGCCGTCGTGCTGATGCTGGAGCCTTCTTCCTCAACCTCTCCTTCCCCCTTGCTGGATCAAGAAGGAGGAGACGTCGTCCGTTCCGTACGTGTGTTGAACGCGGAGGTGCTGTCCGTTCAGCACTTGGTCATCGGTGATTTGGATCACGACGAGTACGACTCCATCATCCCCGTTCCCTTGAACGCTTCCGCGCGCGATCTACAAAGTGGTATGTAGATGCAATCTCTCTCCCATGACTCGTTGCTTAGATGAACTCATAGATGGATCTTGGTGAAACCGTAGGAAATTTTTTAATTTTCTGCAACGTTCCCCAACAACTCAGACCCTGGTGACAAGCATTGAGCATAGCAACTTTAATCTTAGAACATAGTGGATATTAGGGATCAAGCCCTAACAACTTGACTCGACTACATGACAAATCTCATCCATCTCCATCTACCTCCAGTATGCCGGAATGAAATTACTTACTCCCATTGGTGAGCATCGTGAGGTTGTTGATGAAGAAGGGTTGTTGACGACAACGGTAATTTCCCCTCTTCGGAGCCTCAAACGGACTCTTGATAAGGCCTCCCATCGAAGAACACGAGGTGGCGGCGGCTCTGTATTGTAAAACATGATGAAACTTTCTTCTCTGATTTTTTCTCGGGACAATGGTATATGTAGGCTTGGATTCAGGTCAGAAGGTGGCTCGTGGTTCCCTGGTGCCCCCCTTTCGGTAGTTCTTTGCGCAAGTATTTTTTATATATTCGATAAAAAATCCCCATAAATTGTCGTCCAATTTTGAGAACTTCTTATTTCTACACAAAAACAACACCAAAGTAATTCTGCTGAAAACATCGTCCGCCCATATTAGTTTCATTCAAATCATGCAAGTCAGAGTCCAAAATAAGAGCAAACGTGTTTGCAAAAGTAGATAAGTTGGGGACGTATCAACTCCACCAAGCTTAACTCATTGCTTGTCCACAAACAATTCAGTTGACAAACTGAAAGTGGCAAAAAAACTTTTACAAAATCATTTGCTTCTATTGTAGTATATAAGATTAACTAGTAATCAGGTTTTCAGCAAAGATCATGAACTAGCCACATAATATGATAACTTTTAGAATTCATATTTACTCATGTTAATGACATAATCAACTAGCGAGCAATAATACTATATCTCAAACATGAACACTTTGTCAAAACACAACCATGATACTATATGATAGAATGGTATCTTGCTAGCCCTTTCTGAGATCGCAAAACAAAAACACAGAGCACCACCAAAGTCAAGCAATGTGGCACCCCGGCTCAGAGAAACTGGAACACCCCGTATTCTAGCCCAGAGATTGAGGATAAGTCTTCTAGAATACAACACTGCTTAGCATAGACCAAATCAGCTCTTTATTACAATCTATATTGGGTACAAGGGGTTACATCGGCATGGTGACACTACGCCTGCCATGGTTGCTCTATGCAAGAAGCTGAACAACATGAAGCAGCGGAATAACTTCTAGCAGCGGAACAACGACGGCGGTGGTGAACTCCACTCCGCAGGGACTCTGGCTGGAACGCTTATCCTAGCTCACAAACAAAGAATCCACAACAAACAAGGAATCAAATCTGGCCTGACCTGCAAACTGGCATGACACGCCAGGTCAGTACATTGAATGTACTTGCAAGCTCACAATAACAAGAAGCATTCAAGACAAACAACAACATGGCAATTATAGGTTAACAAGGATTAACATGATATCATCAAAACAACATGGCATGAACAACATGATACCGCTAGCTTAATATGAGCATGGCATGAACATATAAACATGATGATACTAACATGCAATATGATGACACTATCATGCATCAACTTACTCTGTTCGAGTTACCTCGTAACCACCACATGCATCACTTACCATCATCGGACATCACACGATCCTCTTAGGATCCAATCAAGCTTGGTATAAACAATACCATAGTAATCATTACATGACCACAAGGAGCTTGACCTTTACCCGTGATTCTCGCATAACACAAATATTCAACAACTCGGTATCCTCGATACCACAGTGATCCTCTCATAATCACATAAAGATCAACCAACTTCTTTCATCATCTAACCGGGGTTGTTATTAAGCATATCATTATTATTACTGCTGACCCATAGTGTGACCGACTTCGAACTAGGCCCATATACGCGGGCACGGCTATCGATAGATTTAACACACACTCTGCAGAGGTTAGCACACTTTACCCACATCATAGAAGCCATGGCCTCGCACTCCCATTTGGGTGGACCAATGGTGTTCCGACGAAACCCTTCCCTTTTCCATGACACTCTCCCGACCACTCCGACCAACTCCCTCTCAGGGCTAAGTCATGGGTGGCCCCATGCCTACCAAAGGCATCTTTGGCCACCATCGTGGCAAAACGGTCCCAAACGGGGACAAGGTACCATAAAAACAAACGGGCACACAAGGCTTATGCCATCCTACTTAATCAGGGTAGAGCCCGCGCATAACATTCCCTCATTGGAGGCACCGGCAAGAGGCACGACAAAGGACTGAATCAGGACCTCCCATAAGGTAAATGTGGTCGCACTCGTCAGCTCGATTCAGAGGCACCATGACTCAGCCAACAGTTGTTCAAGTTGAATTAAGTTCGGCTAAAACTGAGTCGTACGAAAATAACATGATGTAACTATGATGCATGAGCATGATATCAACATAAACATGGATGCAGCATAAATCTTAAGCATAACAATAGTGAAGCATTTATCCAGATGAGCATGGCATACTGATGAGCATCACGAACATAACACTACTCACACTAGTGCAGAACCGGGCAATAGCACCGGTTCGTAAGGCCCTTTAGTGCCGGTTCCAGAACCGGCACTAAAGTGTGGTCACTAAAGGCCCCCCCCTTTAGTACCGGTTCAGCACGAACCGGTGCTAAAGGGCAACCACGTGGCACGAGCCAGCTCCGGAGGCCTGGAGCCCTTTAGTACCGGTTGGTAAGACCAACCGGTACTATAAGGTTTGGGGGTTTTAGTTTTATGATTTCTTTTTCATTTAACTTTGTGTTTCCATTTTAATTCTTTTTCGTTTGCTGGTATTTTACGATACTACACATTGTAAACGTTATGCATATATATATATATATATATATATATATATATATAAATAGAATTTCTAGTAGAACCAATCATCGAGTTCAACATGATTGTCATGATATTATAAGCGTTCATATATAACACCACAAAAGCAAATCACTTAAGTTCAGAACGAAGAACACGGACATGAAAGGACAAGTACTAATTAAGAGCAGCATGAAGAACTAGCTAAATCACTCCTCCTAGCTACTCTCTCTTTGGTAAAATAGCATAGAACATGTATAGCTGTCCTGATTGATCATACTGGAGCATGTCGATGAACCTGTCTCCTAATCGTGGGCTGCGCTTCTCATTGCTGCCCCCTAGTACTTCTCTGCGATCATTAACAATTTTCCTCCAATCTTTCACTATTAAGCATTCATCGCTTCTAGAAATCCTGAATGCATTCATGTGCAATGCAGGATATCTTGGCCGTAAGCTAACAATTGACATCTGACCTTTAGTCTCGATCCCCTGAGGCACAACTGTCATCGGAAGTCCCTGTTGAAGAACATCGTATAGTACTTAATTAATATACTTAGCAATGAAAGTTTAGCAAAAAACATATGTATGCAAAATATGCACTAAGGACAAATAGTAAATATCTTACCATCATTCCTAAATAGATGTGACCGTAGTTCAATACCATCACTATTGGTCGCACGTTTTGAGTACTAACATTTGTAAGTGCAGGAAAAAAATTTGTCTTGACAGTATGAAGATCCTCAAGCCATGAAACATAATGACTTATCTCCTCGCAGTTTAGTTCAGCTCCGGGACAGTAGAAGGTCCTGTCTACCAAGCACCGGACATGTTTGGTTGAATGGAGATAAGCTGTCAATATAAATTAGTTGTCAGTTATTTTTGAAATAAGCAATATCAAAGAGAAAAATATATTTGAGAAGAACTCACATAATGGTAGAACTGGAGGCGTCTGCACATCGACCCATATGTCTCTATTACCTTCAATATCATCTTCCGGACGAATATCAAAGGTGATAACCATACCAGGCTCAAATGCATAAGCCTTGCATAGTGCTTGCCAAGTTTTGCATTCAAAATAGGTGTACGTGTGTGCATTGTATACTTTGACTTGAAAGTATAACCATCATGCTCAGTTTTCAGGTAAGCTCTCTTTACCTCCATAGTTTCCATATCTTTGAAACCTATCTTATCCAAGACAAAAATTCTTGCATGGCAGGGGATGCGCTAGTAGAATAGTGAAAATTAAAAATTATAAGTCAGACAAATGAAGCATATATAAGTCATGCTTAATTACGAAAACTAACTTGTCGTTGTGACTTACTGTATCGAATTCGAAAGTCTCATCCAGCTTGATGCTGAATCGCCTACCATCAACAAGGAAATTTCTGTCGCACTGGCCGCGCTAGTCTTCACAGTATTGGCACATACCGAAATTTTTTCCGTCGTCAGACGACATTTTCTTTGTTCATATTAGGCGAAACATTAAACACTTACTAATTCAATTAATTCAACTACTTCTATTAATTCAACAAGTTCAACTAAGCATTTACTAAAAATAAACTAGTTCTATATATTAATTCAACTAACTAGTTCAACTAAGCATTATATTTACTAAAAATAAACTAGTTAATTATTATATTAATTCAACTAGTTGAACTAAGCATTTACTAAAAATAAACTAGTTCTATATATTAATTCAACTAGTTCAAAGTAAGCATTTACTAAAAATAAACTAGTTCTATATATTAATTCAACTAGTTCAAAGTAAGCATTTACTAAAAATAAACTAGTTCTATATATTAATTCAACTAGTTCAACTAAGCATTTACTAAAAATAAACTAGTTCTATATATTAATTCAACTAGTTCAACTAAGCATTTACTAAAAATAAACTAGTTCTATATATTAATTCAACAAGTTCAACTAAGCATTTACTAAAAATAAACTAATTCTATATATTAATTCAGCAAGTTCAACTAAGCATTATATTTTGATAACTAAAACAATAATAATCTAAATAATCTAAACTAATTCATACATGTGTGTGTGTGTGTGTGTTCATCATGCTCTTGTGTGTGTGTGTGTGTGCTCGGGGAGGAGCGGCGCCCATGATGGCCGCCGGGGGCGAGGGAGAGGGGTTAGAGGGGGAGAGCTCACAGCGGGGCGACGGCGAAGGCGAGGCGACGGCAAGGCGACAGCGACGACGGTGGCGACGGGGACGGGGGCGGCGACGGAGACGAGGGCGGCGACGGGGACGGGGGCGTGCCTGAGGCGGCGACGGAGACGACGGTGGCGACGGGGACGGGGGCGGCGATGGAGACGATCGAGGGCGGCGGCGACGTCGATGGAGACGGAAACAGAGGAACAAACAGAGAGGGAAAACGAAATTTTCAGACGTGTTGTATATATAGACCCCTCTTTAGTACCGGTTGGAGCCACCAACCGGTACTAAAGGCCTGTTTTGGCCAGGCCAAGCGGGGGGAGGCGACCCCTTGAGTACCGGGTGGTGGAACAAACCGGTACTAAAGGCCCCCCTTTTAGTGCCGGTTTGTTCCACGACCCGGTACTAAAGGCCACGCGCTGCCACCCCAAAGTTTAGTCCCACCTCGCCGGGCGAAGGGCAGCCACACTGGTTTATATACCCAGCCGCGGCTACCACTTCGAACTCCTCTATATAGCAGGCTGGTGGGCCTAAACTTTAAGGCCTGTAATTTCATCTGTGGCCTATCAGGCCCACAGGGTAGCGCCCCAATTTTTTTATAGTTTTTTTCTTTTCTGCTTTATTTTCTTCTATTTATTTTTGCGTAGTTTTTTGTATAGTTTTTTCTTTTCTGTTATATTTATTTTCTTCTATTTATTTGTGAGTAGTTTTTCATCTAGTTTGCCAAAATTCAACATTTTTCAGAGTTCATTTTGTAGTGATTTTCAATTTCACGGTCATTTTGTAAACGATTGAAAAATAGCAAATATAATATTTTTTTTCTGCTTTATTTTTTCTTCTATTTATTTCTGAGTAGTTTTTTCTTTTCTGCTATATTTATTTTCTTCTATTTATTTCTGAGTAGTTTTTATATATAGTTTTTTTTCTTTTCAGCTATAGTTTTTCTTCTTTTCTGCTATTTTTTCTTTTCTGCAAAACTTGATGGTCAAAGTCTGGAGTTATAACCAAAGTTTTAAAAAAAGAAATGCCGATGTGCAATTAGTTTTTGCCATAACCGAAGAAGTCCGGAGTTGTAATAAGTTACTAAAAATAAAAAAGAGGTGCAATGCTCGTTAATTTGCTTCAAGCCTTTCGGAATAGTGTAAACTGCACTGCGCATAGCTCCATGCAGTCTACCATATTCCTGAAGGCTTGAAGCTAAGCAACGTGAGCATTGAGCCTCTTCTTCATCGTCTCTGCACTCAGGGCTTATAAACCGCTCCTAGTCCCTCTATCTTCGCGAGGTGGGACTAAAAACAGCTTGCCATAACCTCATTAGTACCGGTTCGTGGTACGAACCGGCACTAAATGGTGATGGTGGGGCCATAGCCTGACCACGGGCTGACACAGCCTCTTTAGTACCGGTTCGTGGCACGAACCGATACTAAAGGTTCGCCACAAACCGGTGCTATTGATCGCCGCCACGAACCGGCACTAATGTAGACATTAGTGCCGGCTGAAATTCAAACCGGCACTGTTGTGCTTCACATTTGATCCTTTTTCTACTAGTGTCATGGCATAACTACTAGCATCAGCATCAAATAACATGCAAGAACATAGCAAGAACATTACCAAGTAAGCATGTAACCAACTAGATGTAACGGAACAAGCATATCAACGGTACTCGGAACAGACGATAGTCATGCACCGAAGACCATCACCAACATCAACAGGTATTACTACCAAGACTGACATACGAAAGTAATGCTAGCAAGGACACAAGTTAAACAGATGCAACGAAACATAACACGAAGGTGAATATGAAACCATAAGCAGTACCGAAACAACGATAATAGTAGCAGGTAAACACACAAACAATTATTAAATGCTCAAGTTGAAAACCATGGGTACTGCATGACCATCATGCAAGTGGGTGTTGTGGCTTGGCTGGGGGTGAAGAAAGCTCTGGGAAGAAGTGTTGTGAAGCCGCGGAAAGAATCACCAGAAAGGGTTCTTTCTCGAAGGGGGCTGATTAGGGGCAAGGGCAAAATGGTCATTTCCAGTATGTCAAACCATAATGAAAATGATGGGAACAGACCGGGCTCGACGAGACGAAGACGTGGGCATTGGTTTCACCTTAACCGGAATTACGAGCAAAAAGTTATGAGGGGTTGAAGTTCAGGGACTTTTCTGTAAAAATATCACCACAAATAGGTCCCTGAGTGGATAAGGCAGAAATGTATTCAGATAAATACACTTTCAGAACAGGAAAGCGTACTCTGAGCCGCAGTAGATAGGAATACGCTTCCTAGAAAGTGAAAACGTATACTTTTCTGAAGCTAACCCTAAGTACGTATTGAGAAAAGGAAAACGTGTTGCTAAAAATGCGCTTCTACTTAAAAACACGCAGGCCCGAGGCTAGTCACTTACGCGTGGGGTCAAGAGGGGTGGCGGGGCCCACCGGGCCAGCTGGAGGGGGCACGGGCTACGTCTTCTTCCTCCTCCCTCTGTCCCGATCGAGACAGAGGAGAGGCAGGGGAGAGGCGACACCGGCGAGGGGCCTGGGCGGCTCCGGCCATCTCCCGCCCGGCCGAGGCCACCAGCAGGTGCCGCAGTGCCTGGTGCACCCATCTAGAGGGGCGGCGGCCACCGGGGAGAAGAGGAACGGCGATGAGGGGAGGCGACCCGAGGAGACAGAGGCGGCTCGATGGAGGTGGCTTCCGGCGACTCGGGCGGTCTCCGGTGAGGCTAAGTGGGCGGGGCAACTCTAGGGAGGTGGGGAAGGCCATGGTGGTGTCAGGATGGCGAGCGGGTGGCTAGGGAGGCCGGACGACGAGGTGGCCGAGAGGCGGGGCGACGACCAACTCTGGGGAGGCGCGGCCAGAGGGGCTCCGGCATCAAACAAGTGGGGTGGGGAGGACCGCTGGGAGGAGAGGATCACAATGGACAGATCAAGGAGGCAAGAGGAATCCCAAGGTGACCGGACTAGCTCAAACTCCGACGATGGCTGAGACAAACCCAACAGACTCCGGCGAGATTGGGCTGCTCCGAGGGGCAAATGAGGCGAGCGAGGGGCTTGGGAGCTGCGGGAGAGTCTAGGGGTCCTTATATAGGCGCGGGGGAAGTCTCTAGAGCTCACGCGCGAGCTCCCGACTGAGCTTTAATGGAGGTCAGTGGTTGGGCATGGCACGGGCGCGACGACGGCGACCACACGACAGCGACTCAGGGCAAGGTAGTGACTCAGGGAGATGCAATCGAGCACAGGCTAGCTCCTGGACAAGGTTTGAGGTCGATACATGGAGGAAGGCAATGGAAACAGGGGGAAGAACACGCCAGAGCACGAGTTTAGTGTGAGGCAAGCGTGATCACCACACGCACTGGTGCAAAATGAGGGTTTTTGGCCAAGCCGACCGTGTATAGTACATTTACCTTAGTGCCCTGAGTCTAAACAAAGCAACAAGTCGGTCTAGGGGCAAAGAAGTGATTGGCATAAGGATTTAGGAGACATGAACAACAAGGTGTTTGTGCTGCGGGGAGAGAAACACAGAAAGAGGCAGAGGCTGAACTTTGGCATGGCTTGATCAACCTCATAGAACATCGTGATGATCAAGTATCAACTCAAATGGAGGAGTCTAGAAGGGGGTTGCTGTAGAAAGTGCCACAATGGCTAGAAATGGAGATTTGGATGATGCACTCACATAGAGAAGCAACTTGATCTAAATTTGGGCCAGGCAGAGTTATTTGGTCATATGAAGATGCTGAAAAAGGTATCCTACCATTTGGATAAACCAAAATGGTACTTCCTTCAAAAACATCCCCATTAACCAGAAACTTGCAAACATTCCACAGGGCAAATGGCTAGATGGATTGCGCCCCAATTTGGTGGAGGGAGGTTATATGGATAAGAGAAGGTCTAGAAAAATTTGCAGGCATAATGGAGCAAGATAAAATACACTTTCTTCACAAACTTAAATTTTGGACAGAATCCAAGATTTTAAGTTGTGCTCACATGGAGGCATTACATGATCTCAACTTTGGTGGAGGGCTATGATTTGATGATATGGAGGATCATGCAAAATTGCAACTTATTTGGATATGCCTAGCTTGTACCTCCTTCACAAAGTTTCTTTCTGGACAGAAACTTTGGAAAATCATAATTAAATGACTACTAGGCAAATGAGGTTGCATTTTGGCATGTGGAAAAGATATGGACAAAAAAAGATGTCCAAGGAGTTTGAGGTCAATTGGGAAAGGAAAATGGCACTTGCTTCACAATGTTCCATTTAAGGCAGAATAGGAAATGAGTTGTTTGAGGATGATGATAAACATGACAAATGAAATATTTTGCCATATTTGATGAAGATATGACCCAAACAATTTATGAGAATTATTTTGGAATTTTAGGAGTGATGGAAATATAGATTGCTTCACAACCTAGGGCAAAAAGGATCATTCCTTTAATAGAAAAGGAATATTCCCAATAAGAATATAGGGATTTGGTCCAAGGTGGAAATGGAAGGGTCTAGGAAAAGATTTGGGTATGACAAGCCACTCTGGAAAGGAAAGAAGAGGGCATCTTCTTGAATTTTCAGACCACAAAGCCACGGAAAAAGAAAACTTAGGCGAAAATCTCAGAAAATCAAAAGAAAAAGAAAGGGCCAAAAATCAGGCTGTTACAACTCTTACCCCCTTAAAGAAATCTCGTCCTCAAGATTTGGTTGCTCAGGGAACAAGTATGGATATATCTGACCTTAAGGAAACCATTTCCAACTCGGGTATCCTTTCTCCTTTACTGTTGTTTGCACTAAATTTTTGATCTGACTTACCTTACTGGCTTTGGGGTGGTTTGCTTTACTGTATCCACATTCCGACAGATCTTACCTTGCTGGTTCATGCTTATACTGGCTCCAATTCTTTTCATATCTACTGACTTAGCTGACTGTGATAGATTATCCTTACTGCAATATATGCCTGTCTCACAAATCCGAGAGTGATTTCCGATGGCTGTGTCTGTGCCGACAATCTTCCATGAATTAGTGATCAAACTTTTCTGATGCACACCCAAGCTCTGACTCCTTGCATTGGGTTTCTCCACTATATGCAGGTCCTTCGGGCTCCAAGATGTGAGTTGATGCATAACCATTTTTTGACAGATTCTGACTTATCACAGAAGTTTCTGAATCATCTTAGCTGGCTCCACTGTCTTGAGTATCAGATCCATACCAAATATTTAACTGTCTCATGTCGTGGCCAGCAGGAAAGAGTACGACCTTATATGATAATATCCTCATACTTGACTGACGGTGGTTCTGATAGACGAACTTTTATTCATGCCAAGCTATCCTTTGGTGATTCTCATAGTTGAGAGCACATGCTTCCAGACATAGTTGTTGGAGTCAAACTGTTGAATTGTCCTTTGGCCGGATGTCACAGACCCAGATATTTGACACTGTCAAAGCTGAGCATATACTGTCGACTGAGCGGGTTGTCTGGGTATGGGGTCCTTACCAAAATTGAGCAGACCCCTTAGGTAAATATCCATGGTGATCCATACTGACTCAGACTGCCCGGTGTATCTGCACCATGCAGATCTTGCAACAATTTTCATACCTGCATCACCGGTCTTGCTCCTTCTTTACTGTTTTCCTTGTCTGGATCCTTGGCTGAAAGAGCGGGGTCATATTGTTTCTCTGTGTGACCATAGTTTCTGTTGGGTGCAATATTCTGGCAGGCGTACTCTTATCCGTATCTTCTGACATGGTTACCCATTAAATGGCAGGTTCAACACCTCTCAAGTACTGACCGTAGAAAAATGATCATCCAAACCCTTGCAAGAAATCGACAAATAAATCAGTAGCCACCAGAACGGTATTTATAACTCAGATCTGAGCATTACTGAAATAACTCAACCATGGCTCAAGACGGCTGAAAAGCAGCTCAGAGCATGAGACCGGGTCGATAAGAAGAAAGTGGCAGCTTCCTAAAATAGCCAAAAAGCAGCTATAGGGGCACTGTCACAAAAAGAAACTCAACAACTGTATGAGGCAGACGAAAAGCAGCTCAAAACTCGTGATAGTCGTTGAAGAGAGAAATAAAAATCGGCATCCACCCTGGATAGCTAAAAACAGCTCAGATCACAGGCGTGGTGCCGTCACTGGAGAAAAGGAGACAAGGGCTCATCAGGATCATCTTCCAGGTTCATAGGTACTTGTACCGAGCTTACTGTTGTTGTCAATTTTCATAATCCTTTGTCACACTACGGTGTATAACTGGCTTCCTTATTTTAACAATCCTCATGTGCCTGTATGCTTTCGAGTGACTTGCAAGGCTTTTGTGGTATGCTGACCGCAGGTATATATAAGAATCTGATTCCTGAGGCAGACGTGTGTTCTGACTGATTCTTGCTTCTGGCCAAACTGTTGTGGATTTGATTCTTGAGATGCACTGCCATATACTGCCAATTCACTGTGTACGATCTTGTACCAATGCCGTACCGAGGAAGATTGGAGGACTTATGCTTGAAGCCACTGAGGGTATCTTGTATCTGAGCCATACCGTTGACTGATGATGCATTGTTGGTCTTGGACATAGCTTATCTTCTTGCTGATTTGATCATCACCGCCATGAAGAGTGCACACTGAGAGAGACTTGATTCTGACAGTCCATCCATGATTTCTTTTGCATTCAGACGAGATATTCCAAATTTCACCACAGTCTGCTGATAATTCCATTATGTTTATCCGAGCTTCCAAATATTTGAACTCCTTGCTGATTCTTTGGGTCCGGTGTCGGTTGACGAGCAACTTTAATAAGGGGAAAAATTGTAACACCGAAGGCCCAAAGAAAGAAAGAAAAGAAACGACGAAAACAAAAGCACACAAGCACACAAATAAATAAATAAATAATCAAGCAACATCACATATTACTGCTAGTCACACAATAATATGCATGCACATCTAAGAACACAAATATCATGGAAACTCCGGTATGGCGGTCTAATATGATGTGACGGTGTGCACGAAAGTGGAATCCATGTGTGGAAAGGGTTGGTGTAACTAAGGCTACACCAAGCGTTGGCTCAACTCTGGTTACATCTGGATAAATACGGAGGCGAGGACGGACTTGGTGATCATGGAGCTAGACACAAAGGTCACCACCACATCATCAAGCGTACGAAAAGGAACCGTACATGTCCAAAGGACGAGATGACAAGGCAAGATAGGGGAGGAAAAGCAAGGCTCGATGTCATTGCCCTTTTCTGACAACAAAGATCAGTTATGGTTGCCCAAGGGACGAGATAGATGGCATGATTTGAGGTAGAAATAAGTCTATCACCGAAAGGATATGGGTGAATGGCGGAAAGATATCAACGCGATATCTGAACATAACTCCTGCAAATGGTGTCTGGAACACTGGGTACCAGGGCATCACTTTGCTGGGACAAAGATGACGCCGAACACCGAATAACAGGTATGCTAAGAAGGAGAGTGTAGGTAGAGGATCGAAACCGATGGTACCTACACTCACAAGATAAACCGTTAGTGTCAAGATAATGAGTCTATATGCATGCTATGCAACAACCAAATGCAGCAATAATATGCAACAAACCAACTGGGGTCTATTCTACCGTTTTCTAACGTTCGCACGGACTAGGGCGTCCTACAGCCAGACCTGCTCTGATACCAAGCCTGTGGCACCCCGGCTCAAAGAAACCAGAATGCCCCATATTCCAACCAAGAGATCGAGGAGAAGTCTTCTGGAATACGACACTGCTTAGCATAGAACATATTAGCTCTTTATTACAATCTATATTGGGTACAAGGGGTTACATCGGCACAGTGACACTACGCCAGCCACGGTTGCTCTATGCAAGCAGTAGAACAACATGAAGCAGTGGAATAACTTCTAGCAGCGGAACAACAACGACGGTGGTGAACTCCACTCTGTAGGGACTCTGGATGGAATGCTTATCCTAGCTTGCAAACAAAGAATCCACATCAAACAAGCAATCAAATCCGGCCCGACCTGCAAACTGGCATGACACACCAGGTCAGTACATTGAATGTACTTGCAAGCTCACAATAACCAGAAGCATTCAAGACAAACAATAGCATGACAATTACAGGTTAACAAGGATTAACATGAATCATCAAAACAACATGGCATGAACAACATGACACCGCTAACATTATATGAGCATGGCATGAACATATAAACATGATGATACTAACATGCAACATGATGACACTATCTTGCATCAACTTACTCTGTTTGGGTTACCTCGTAACCACCACATGCATCACTTACCATCATCGGACATTGCACGATCATCTTAAGATCCAATCAAGCTTGGTATAAACAATACCGTAGTAATCATTACATGACCACAAGGAGCTTGACCTGTACCCGTGATTCTCGCATAACACCACAAATATTCAACAACTCGGTATCCTCGATACCACGGTGATCCTCTCACGACCACATAAAGATCAACCAACTTCTTTCATCATCAAACCGGGATTGTTATTAAGCATATCATTATTATTACTACTGACCCATAGTGTGACCGACTTTGAAATAGGCCCATATCCGTGGGCACGACTATCGATAGATTCAACACACACTCTGCAGAGGTTAGTGCACTTACCCACATCACAGAACCCATGGCCTCGCACTCCCATTCCGGTGGACCAATGGTGTTCCGATGAAACCCTTCCCTTTCCCATGACACTCTCCCGGCCAATCTGACCAACTCCCTCTCAGGGCTAAGTCATGGGTGGCCCCATGCCTACCAAAGGCATCTTCGGCCACTATCAAGGCAAAACGGTCCCAAACGGAGACAAGGTACCATAAAAACAAACAGGCACACAAGGCTTATGTCATCCTACCTGATCAGGGTAGCTCCCGCGCATAAGCTTCCCTCGTTGGAGGCACCGGTGAGGGAGTCCTGGATTAGGGGGTATCCAGACAGCCGGAATATATACATCATCCGAACTATTGAAGCGTGAAGATACAAGACTCAAGACTCCGGCCTGTGTCCAGATGGGACTCTCCTTTGCGTGGAAGACAAGCTTGGCGATCCGGATATTGTATTTCCTTCCTTGTAACCGACTCCGTGTAAACCCTAGCCCTCTCCGGTGTCTATATAAACCGAAGAGGATGGTCCTTAGAAGGCCGGCCACAATTACAATCATACCATCATAGGCTAGCTCCTAGGGTTTAGCCTCTACGATCTCGTGGTAGATCTACTCTTGTACTACTCATATCTTCAATATTAATCAAGCAGGAAGTAGGGTTTTACCTCCATCGAGAGGGCCCGAACCTGGGTAAACATCGTGTCCCTTGCTTCCTGTTACCATCAGCCTAAGACGCACAGATCGGGACCCCCTACCCGAGATCCGCTAGTTTTGACACCGACATTGGTGCTTTCATTGAGAGTTCCTTTGTGTCGTCGCTTCGAGGCTTGAGGGCGCATTCAATCGTCAACAACACGGTACAGGGCGATACTTTTCCCCCCGGACAAATCTTTGTGTTCGGCGGCCTCGCACTGCGGGCCAATTTGCTTGGCCATCTGGTGCAGATCGATGGCTACGCCCCCGGCCACCAGGTCAGGTTCGGAAACCTGAACTGCACGGCTAATGTCCATGGAGACTTGATTTTCGATGGAATCTGGCCTGTGCCAGGAGCGCCGGACAGTCACAACGAGCACGGCCCAGACCTGCTGTTGGACAATGCTCGAGATATCACCCCTGTAGTAGCCCCGATCTAAATCCGGAGCAGGTTGCGTTGCCTAAGGACGGAGGGGTGGACCCCGCCCCGCAGGTCACATACTCATCGGCGGTGGAGCCGAACACATGCCTCACCTCTGTGGATGCCTGTAACCCCGGGCCCCCGAACTCGTATCCGGTTGTTGGTTCCGGTCCGCACACCCTCGAGCCAGTCGAGCCAGGTTGGGCTGCGGTAATGGAGTTTACCGCTGCGGACATCTTCCAGCACTCGCCCTTTGGCGACATGCTGAACTCATTAAAGTCTCTCTCTTTGTCTGGAGGCTCTGGGACGAACTATGTCCGGTTTGAGTGGGAAGCAGGCGACGAAGGAATTCACTGCCCACCCACCACCCACTTCATTGCCACGATCGATGATTTAACCGACATTCTTGACTTTGACTCCGAAGACATCGACGATATGGACGACGATGGAGGAGAAGCTTCAGAATTTCTGGGGCGCGGGACCACTACCTTGTTACACGATATATACATGGCGGATATGCCCAAGAAGGATGACGGCAATAATCCGGAAGATAAAACACCCGGGCAAAAGCCAAAACGGTGGCACAGACGCCGCTCAAAGTCCAGCAACAGTAAAAATAGCGACAAGAGCGCAAGAAGGATCGACATACCAGTAAACCCCGAAGGCAATAACGACCACATGGACCCAGCGATGGAGCAGGACGAGCAAGGTCACGCCAAACCGAGTTCGGAGCAGATGCCCGATCACAATGATCCGGAGGGACGAGCTCATCAAACCACCTCAGGACAGGAACACAGTTCGGACGATGATGCATTCATCATTCCGGAAGAATGCGTGGAACGAGACAACCTCCACCGAAAGCTTATGGCCACATCGAGAAGTCTAAAGAAGCAGAAGCAACGGCTCAAAGCCGCACAGTAAATGCTCAGTCGCAGATGGAATAAAGTGCTAGACACTGAAGAAAGATATGGCGACGACCGCCATACAAAAATCTATCCAAAACGCAAACTACTGCCAGAATTCGATGACGAGGCCATTACACCAAAGAATAATACGATCAGGAGACCAGACGTGCTGCTTCACAACCACAACAGAACGGCTACTGATGCTGCACACGATCTATGTGAGCATCTGGATAAGAAAGCCGGTGCAGCCAGGTCCATCTACGGATCTAAAGGACACACCCCGGCGAGGGACTATGGTCGCCAAAACAATCATACAAGCCAAATACCAGTTCAGAATAAACACCGGACACAACGACAGCCGACTGCATGCCACGGCGCGCCCAGATACAGAGGGGCTGTGCACCCCTGTGCTTCACCGAAGAAGTATTGGACCATGAATTCCCACAAGGCTTTAAACCTGTGAACATAGAGGCATACGACGGAACGACAGACCCAGGGGTCTGGATCGAGGATTTTATCCTGCATATTCACATGGCTCGTGGGGATGACCTCCACGCCATCAAATACCTTCCCCTCAAGCTGAAGGGACCAGCTCGACACTGGTTGAAAAGTCTCCCCGAAAATTCAATCGGGAGTTGGGAGGAACTCAAGGACGCTTTCAGGGCCAACTTTCAAGGGACTTATCTCTGGCCTCCGGATGCAGACGATCTAAGTCACATAATCCAACAGCCCGGAGAGTCCGCCCGCAAGCTTTGGAACAGATTCCTCACTAAGAAGAATCAAATTGTCGATTGTCCGGACGCCGAAGCCTTAGCAGCATTCAAACACAGCATCCGCGACGAGTGGCTCGCCCGGCACGTCGGCCAAGAAAAGCCAAGGACAATGGCAGCCTTAACAGGCCTTATGACCCGCTTTTGCGTGGGTGAAGATAGCTGGCTAGCCCGTAAAAGCACCAGCGACCCCAACACATCCGAAATAAGGGATGGAAACGGGAAGCCACGATGTAATAAACACAAACGCCAAAACAAGGAAGAGAGCCTGGACAACACAACGGTCAATGCCGGATTCAGGGGCTCTCGACCTGATCAGCAAAAGAAGCCATTTAAAGGCAGTAAAGAGGGACCGTCCGGTCTGAATAGAGTACTGGACAGACTATGCCAAATTCATGGCACCCCCGAGAAACCTGTGAACCACACGCATAGAGAATGTTGGGTCTTCAAGCAGGCCGGCAAATTAAATGACGAACACAAGGGAAGGGACACACCAAGCAAAGACGAGGATGAGCCTCGCCAGCCGAACACTAGGGACAGAAAAAATTCCCGCCAGAGGTTAAAATAGTAAACATGATCCACGCAAATCACACATTCACGAGAAGGCACGAACACGCGCTCAGAGACGCGCGCGACGTAGAGCCCATCGTACCCACATCTGACTACTGGATGTCTCACCGATCACTTCTGATCACATGAACGGCCCAACTAGTATTCGGCGCAGAGGATCAGAGGCCTTGGTGCTTGACCCAATAATCGACAGATACCGTCTCACCCGTGTCCTCATGGACGGCGGCAGTAGTCTCAATCTAATATACGAGGACACTGTCCGCAGAATGGGGATAAACCCATCCAGAATTAGCCAAAGCAACACCACCTTTGAAGGGGTGATACCAGGCGTGGAAGCCTGCGGCAGGGGCTCCGTCGTGCTGGAAGTAACATTCGGCTCCCTAGGCAACTCCAGAAGCGAAGAACTACTCTTCACCATCGCACCCTTCCAAAGCGGCTATCACGCATTGCTTGGAAGAACGGCCTTCGCCTGCTTCAATGCACTGCCGCACTATGGCTACCTTATAGTCAAGATGCCCGGTCCACGTGGCGTCATCACCGTTATCGGAATCACAGAGCGCTCCTCATGCGCAGAGGAACATGCGACGGCCCTGTTGGCCGGACTGTAAGCAGCCTCCAATATCAAAAAACACGACTGGTCATTACGACCACAGTCACGGTTAGACGAGTCCGGTAGCCCGGATAAAACTGAACCAGGGCACCGTATATGTAATCCCATAGCGGACACCAGGGGCTATAAACATTTAATGCAGCCCCACACTTGGCTCAACCTTACTGGCAGGCCAACATCTTACACTTTTATTATCCATCGCATACTTACGTTGTACTCTCATACGAGTTTTCTTTTTTCCACAGACAACGTTCGCGCGATACCCTTCCAGGATACGGCACAACGGAGACAAAGGCGCAGACGTGTAGCAGGGCCCCGTTCAACAGGTTTCTTTTTAGATTAAGCCCCTGTTTATACCTTTTCTACTGCCTCTTGTTGTTTAACCATCCCATGGGTTCCATACCCACAGAGGATACTGCCATTATTGGCATTTCACCACGACAGATTAAGCGCACGTACCTGGAAATTCAGGGTTTATAATAGGCTTTCGTCAGCCTGTTTTCTTTTACAAAGACCGAATACCTTCGGGAGTGTTCGGCGTCACGAGTTTGGCCTTAATATGCATCAGCTCCGAATCATGTCTTTGGTCAAATGTTGGGTTTGCCTGGCTCCTGGGTTTGCCGCCTTATGTTCCGTTATTATCGGCCAAGGCGGCCAAAGGAGAACTACTGCGATTGTGCCCTGGTTATTCTGGATGAGCACCTCAGTAGAGAAAGCCGAAAACTGACTGTCATGATACAACGAGAGACTATTCAACCACTCGAAGACTCACCAGAATCTTTAGGATTCCTCCGCATTAACGAAGGGCCGTTTCCCGGCCATGTACATACGCGCCCGTATTCGGATGCACGCGAAGGTACCAGGGGCTACATAGTAGCCCCACCGTTAGACCCCCATGGCTAAGCGAAAGTGTTACAGCTATATAGTCCGGTTGCCTAGTTCGACGTGCGATCACCTCCTTAATGGACCAAGACGTTGGATCAAAGTGTGATTAAGCATATTTTTCGCGAACACCCCCGCATTGTATGCGTGGGTGCTGAAGCCAACGACTGCTAACTTTCGGATTACTCATATTTATATAAAAAACGGCCGCAAAGGGGACACAATCATACTTCCGGGCAAAAAGTATAAATATAGCCTCATAATCAAAATAAACATTGTTTTTACAATGATTCGACTTATCACTCGAACAAGACATTCTTCGAGCACTGCGCCTCTATTAGGCGGGCACCTTCTATGACCTGCCCCAAGTAGTGCTCGGCCGGATATTGGCCTCCCGCCGGATCCTGGGTCGCTATAATGGTGGCCTCCATATCCGTCCAATAGGCTTTAATGCGGGCAAGAGCCATTCGTGCACCCTCTATGCACGCCAACCTCCTCATGGCGTCAATTCGAGACACGGCCCCAAGGAACTGCTGCACCAAACCAAAGTAACTGTCCGGTTTAGGCCCCTTCAGCCAAAGATGGTCTACTACAGACCGCATTGCAAGCCCGGACAGCCTGTGAAGCTCCGCCACAGCAGCCACCTTCTCCTTTAGAGGCAGCGGGCGAGTGGAAGAACTGAATTGCGACCAGAAAAGCTTCTCCACTTCCTTATCACCTTGACCCTCAAAGAACTTGACAGCGTCAGCTGTACTATTCACCAAGTCCGCATATGCGTCTGCAGGACTCCAGCGCCCAGCCAGGGGAGCATACTTCGGATCCAAAAACTTTGTCCGCAATAAGTAGGAGCCCCCAGCCACGATTTTGTCAGGCTGTTGGAGCTCCTCCCGCATACCCCAGATCTCGGTCCGCATCTCTTTGGCGGCATTAAGTGCCTTGTCCAGCTCGGCCGAACTAGCCTTATTCTCCTTTTCAAGGAGTACATACCGATCGGTGGCATTTTTCAACTCCCCAGCCATTTCGGCTATCTTTTCCTCGCTTCGGTGATGAGCAGCCTGTTCGGCTCTCAATTCTTCGGCCACCTTTAGGGAAGCCGCATTGCTAGCCCGAGCTTGTTCCTTGACCTGAGCAAGTTCCGCCCTCAGGGCCTCCACGGCAGCAGCACCATCTGCAGTACAAACACATTGCATTAATATTATGCCCCTCTCGCATTTTCCTATACAACATAATAAGGGAAGAAGAGCACATACCCTGTGACTCTTCCAGCCGTTTGTTCACCAGCATGATATCGGCATCGATAGATCCGATCTGCCTCCTTAGTTCGGCAATTTCAACAGACTGGTCAGCTGCCGGATCCTTAGATACCTGCGCACATATACGGCGCAACCATAACTATGTGATCCCCCGTTTGCCACCTATGGCGGGCAACTAGAGTCTCAGGGGCTACTATCCATAGGAAGCACACCTAGCGCGTGCTTCACAGCCAAAAAATGGTGCATTTTTTCACTACATACCTCAAAGCCTTTGAGCAGGCTTGTAAATGCCTCATTCAAACCGCTCGTAGCGGAAGAAATCTTTGTGAGCACCGTGCTCATTAATGAGCGGTGCTCCTCCGAGAGCGCAGCTCGCTCCAGAAGGCCTGTCAGTACGACCGACCGGACATCGAACTATGCCGGACCCTTCCCATCGTCCCCTGTGGGAGCCAAACGCTCCGGCTCAGGGCGACTGACGTATTAGCTTCCGGCTTCGGCAGATCCGGACTCCTCCATGACGACACCTCAGTGTCGCCCGCTTCGTGAGGCGGAGAGGTGGGTGGGGCCTCACTCTCCATCATCTCCAGAGGAAGATCCCCCGAAGACGAACTCTGTTGAGAAGAGCTGCTCGCCGGACTGCAAAAGACGAAGTCCTGGTTATGAATCTCAGAGAAACACCGTACCTTCGAATTAACGATTAACTTACAACTCGATGGAGGGCTGGCCCGTTGGTGGGCACGACGTGGTGAGGATGCCCGTTGCGGCAGAGCCCCCTGGGGATACCTTCTTCCCTGGCATGGGCATCTCCGCCTCCAAGTCTTCGGCGGCGGCCCTCTTCCTCCCGCGTGGGGAGGAGGCTTTAGCCTCCCCTTCCCGACTATCCTCCTCAGGGGAGGTAACGAGTCCCCCGGTTTGGATGCGTAGTGTGTGTAGTTCGGCTTCACTGCCCTTTCCTTCGCTTTTCCCTGAGGGGATTTTGCTGAGCACCCGACCAAGCATCTTGGCAACGGTTGGACCAGGCGAGCCTTCAGGAAGTGGAGCCGAACACCTGATTCTCTCCGCCTTGGTGAGCCATTCCTGGCCACGGAGGGTTTTACAGAATAATGGTTATGATAAATATAAACGAAGTGTCCGGCTTTAAGGTTACTTACTTGGGCATCTAGGCGATTGCAGCTTAGGCCCGCATCCTCGATGATGTCCGGACACTTTACTTGTGGTCCGAAGAATAATTTACACATCCCTTCGAGCTTCAGGCCAAAGAAGTGCTTAATAGTCCGCGGACCCTCCGGATTAAACTCCCACATCCGGAGAGGACGACGTTTGCACGGCAACATCCGTCGGATTAACATCACTTGAATTATGCTGACAAGATTTATGTCCCTCTCAATAAGCTCCCGGATGCGATTCTGCAGTACTGGTATATCACCAGCGGGCCCCCAATTCCGTCCTACGTCGGTCCAAGACGCCAACTGTGACGGAGGGCCCGAGCGGAACCCGGGGGTGGCTACCCACTATGTTCCTCTGGGATCCGTAACATAAAACCACCTCCGTTGCCATACATCGGATACTTCCGGGAAAGAACCCTCTGGCCATGGGGCATCGATGTTCCTGCTTATTATGGCACCTCCACACTCCGCATGTCGCCTCTCGATCATCTTCGGCTTCACATTGAAGGTCTTGAGCCATAAGCCGAAGTGTGGGGTGACGTGGAGAAAAGCCTCGCACACGATAATGAACAACGAGATATGGAGGATAGTGTCTGGAGCCAGATCATGAAAATCCAACCCATAGTAGAACATGAGCCCCCTCACAAAGGGGTCGAGGGTGAGGCCCAGGCCTTGGAGGAAGTGAGGGACAAACACAACGCTCTCGTTGGGCTCCGGCATAGGGATAACTTGCCCTGGAGCAGGAAGCCTGTGCTAGATGTCGGTGGTCAGGTATCCGACCTCCCTAAGCTTCATAATGTCCTCCTCTTGGATCGAGGAGGCCACCCACCGGCCTTTTGCGTTGGATCTGGACATATTGTAGGATCTGGGGTGTTGGAGCTTGGGTCTTGGGTGTTAGAACTCGAGGTGCGAGAAGGAGCAAGGGAGGGAAAAGAGGCATAGGCCTCGACCTCTTTATAAAGGGGATGAATATCAAGAGTCCTCAGCGTGACCGCTTGAGATTTATCCAAAAATAAACGGAGTCATACCAACGGTCGTCATGGGGTCACATACGCCCATATTGATGGAAGATCCCGTAATAAGAGGAGCACGATCTCTGCTTTGGCAGGACATGCCAATAAAACCGCCTCGCAACACGAGTCAAGGTGGGGCAGGAAACACCGGTTCGTGTTGGACCAGGCCACGATGCAAGACGTACAAAGATTGTCAGCAGAACAGATTTATGCTATGTTCCCTACAATGGCATGTGAAGATCATCTTGCAGAGCCGGACACTATTCGTCGTAGTAGATACATTGGGGTATTCAGAGATGGAACCCACCTTGCAATGCCGAAGAGAAGACTGCGTGCCGGACTCACCGTCATTGAAGCCTGGTTCAGGGGCTACTGAGGGAGTCCTGGATTATGGGGTATCCGGACAGCCGGACTATATACATCGTCCGGACTATTGAAGCATGTAGATACAAGACTCAAGACTCCGGCCCGTGTCCGGATGGGACTCTCCTTTGCGTGGAAGACAAGCTTGGCGATTCGGATATTGTATTTCCTTCCTTGTAACCGACTCCGTGTAAACCCTAGCCCTCTCCGATGTCTATATAAACCGGAGAGGATGGTCCTTAGAAGGCCGATCACAATTACAATCATACCATCATAGGCTAGCTCCTAGGGTTTAGCCTCTACGATCTCGTGGTAGATCTACTCTTGTACTACTCATATCTTCAATATTAATCAAGCAGGAAGTAGGGTTTTACCTCCATCGAGAGGGCCCGAACCTGGGTAAACATTGTGTCCCTTGCTTCCTGTTACCATTAGCCTAAGACACACAGATCGGGACCCCCTACCCGAGATCCGCCAGTTTTGACACCGACAACCGACAAGAGGCACGACAAAGGACCGAATCAAGACCTCCCATAAGGTAAATGTGGTTGCATTCGTCACCTCGATTCAGAGGCACCATGACTCAGCCAATAGTTGTTCAAGTTCAATTAAGTCCGGCTAAAACCGAGTCATACGAAAATAACAAGATGCAACTACGATGCATGAGCATGATTTCAACATAAACATGGATGCAACATAAATCTTAAGCATAACAAAGTGAAGCATTTATCCAGATGAGCATGGCATACTGACGAGCACCACGAACATAACACTACTCGTGGCATAACTACTAGCATCAGCATCAAATAACATGCAAGAACATAGCAAGAACACTACCAAGTAAGCATGTAACCAACTAGATGCAACAGAACAAGCATAGCAACGGTACTTGGAACAGATGATAGTCATGCACCGAAGACCATGACCGTCATCAACAGGTATTACTACCAAGCCTAACATACGAAAGTAATGCTAGCAAGGACACAAGTTAAACAGATGCAACGAAACATAACGCGAAGGTGAATATGAAACCATAAGCAGTACCGAAACAACGATAACAGTAGCAGGTAAACACACAGACAATTATTAAATGTTCAACTTGAAAACCATAGCTACTGCATGACCATCATGCAAGTGGGTGTTGTGGCTTGCCTGGGGGTGAAGAAAGCTCCGGGAAGAAGTGCTGTGAAGCCGCAGAAAGAATCGCCGAAAAGGGTTCTCTCTCGAAGGGGGCCGATTAGGGGCAATGTCAAAATGGTCATTTCCAGTATGTCAAACCATAGAGAAAATGATGGGAACAGACCGGGCTCGACGAGACAAAGACGTGGGCATTGGTTTCACCTTAATCAGAGTTACGAGCAAAAAGTTATGAGGGGTTGAAGTTCAGGGACTTTTCCATAAAAATATCACCACAAATAGGTCCCTGAGTGGATAAGGCAGAAACGTATTTAGAGAAATACACTTTCAGAACAGGAAAGCATACTCTGAGCCGAAGTAGACAGAAATACGCTTTCTGGAAAGTGAAAACGTATTCTCGTCTGAAGCTAATCTCATGTACGTATTCATAGAAGGAAAACACATTCCCGAAAATGCGCTTACACTTAAAAACACGCCTACCCGGGGCTAGTCACTTACGCGTGGGGTCAAGAGGGGAGGCGGGGCCCGCCTGGCCAGTTGGAGGGGGCACGGGCCGCGTGTTCTTCCTCCTTCCTCTGTCCCGATCGAGACAAAGGAGAGGCAGGGGAGAGGCGACGCCGGCGAGGGGCCCGGGCGGCTCCGGCCATCTCCCGCCCGGACGAGGCCACCAGCAGGTGCGGAAGCGCCTGGAGCACCCATCTAGAGGGGCGGCGGCCACCGGGGAGAAGAGGAACGACGACGAGGGGAGGCGACCCGAGGAGACAGAGGCGGCTCGGCGGAGGTGGCTTCCGGCGACTCGGGCGGTCTCCGACGAGGCTGAGTGGGCGAGGTGACTCTAACTGAGGTGGGGAAGGCCGTGGTGGTGCCAGGATGGAGATGGGGTGGCTAGGGAGGCCGGATGACGAGGTGGCCGAGAGGCGGGGCGACGGCCAACTCCGGGGAGGCGCGGCCAGAGGGGCTCCGGCAATGAACAAGTGGAGTGGGGAGGACCGCTGGGAGGAGAGGATCACTATGGAAAGATCAGGGAGGCAAGAGGAAGCCCAAGGTGACCGGACCAGCTCAAACTCCGGCGATGGCCGAGACAAACCCAACGAACTCTGGCGAGATTGGGCTGCTCCAAGGGGCAAATGAGGCGAGGGAGAGGCTCGGGAGCTGCGGGAGAGTCTAGGGGTCCTTATATAGGCGTGGGGGGAAGTCTCTGGAGCTCACGAGCGAGCTCCCGACCGAGCTTTAATGGAGGTCAGTGGCTGGGCATGAA